>NC_132873.1:2126298-2284747 GCF_048164855.1 Canis lupus baileyi | reverse complement strand
CTGTGCTACCACTACCCGGCGCCCGACTTCTACAGCCCGACCCGCGCCGACACCACCACCATCCTGGCCGCGGCGCGGGCGTCACCATCGCTCCTGGATCAACCACTTCTTCCAGCTGCGGCCGCCCCCGCCCCGGCCGCCCGCGCCCCCGCCGCGCCCCCCGGGCCCCCGGGCCTCCCCCTCCCGCCGCTCCCGCCCCGGCTCCCGCCCTGGCTCTCGGCCTTGGCCGCGGGGCTGGCGCTAAGCCTCACCAAGTTCGCGGTGGGCATCGCGCTGGTCCTCGCCGTGCGCGGCTGGTCCAGGCGCTGTCGCTGCAGGTGCTGTGCTCGTGGTTCCGGGTGGTCCCGCGGGACAGGGAGGCCCGGCGGAGGCTGGAGATCGAGGTGCCTTACAAGTTCGTCACTACGTGTCCGTGGGCATCTGCGCCACCACCTTCGTGCCCATGCTGCACAGGTTTCTGGGGTTGCCCTGGACCCTCACCCCCACTGGAGGCCGGCCCACCGGACAGGGGAGCACACCGGGCACAGGTGCGGCGGGGCAAGTCGCGCCCATATGTGTTTTCTTAAAAAAAAAGAAGTCCTTAGGCCCCACGCGTGTTCCGCTGGCACCTGCGGGTGCACCCTGCTGCGGGAAGCGGCCTGACCCCGTGTGCTTGGGAGCAGGCCGCTCTGGAGACCGGGGCGACCCGCTGATCGCAGGGGCTGGAGGTCAGGCTCACCTTGTGCATCGCGGGGCCTCCTGTCCAGACTGGACACTTGGCTCTGGAGAAGGGGCCGCAGCGTATACAACTGCAGCCTTCGGTTGGCAGGGGTGGGGGGCGCTTTTTGGTCCTGATGTCACTAGACTGTGCCCCTGGGTGGCAGCAGGACATACCCCCAGGGCAGGAGCCCCGCACCCTGCTGAGCCCTGGCCCCAGGGGTGTGCGCATCTGCCCCCCCCCAACCACGGGTGGGTTTTGCAGAACCCCAGGTGGCGGGGGGGGACCCTCCTCACCCACGGAGCCCACCGTCCGGCCCACCTCTCTCCATCAGGGCTCCTCCAAGTGTCCTGTGCTCTCCCACTTCTGGGACTGGGACCAGCCCAGGACCCACCGTCGGGGGTTTCATGCTCCCGTGCAAACCCTGCGAGGGCAGATCCACAGACCCGATGAACTGGATCCCTCCTGCGGCCCGATGGGGGAACAGGCCTCCCGGACATCCCCTCCATTCCTCAGTTCTTTCCTGCACAGGATCAGGGGCTCCCTTTCCATCCCCCTCACCCTCATCTCTGGGCAATCTTGAGGGTAATGAATGCAAGAACGCGCCCAGAGCTGACCTAACAACCCAGGCCTCAAGCCTGGGGGAGCCCTCCTGGGGCCCAGGAAGGCCACCTGACCTGCGAACATCCCCACGTTCCCTCTGCCGGCGCCTCTTCAGTCCTTAACCCTAAGGAGCAAGCCTCCAGAACTTTCTGAACCGTGAGCAGAAGCGCAGATGTCAGGAGGCCTGTGGTCTCCTCGCTCAGACTTCATTCCCGCTTGGGACAACAGGCTCCTGCTTCTGCCTCCGGGGTGAAAACTGAAAACCCCACTTGTTCTGATTTCAAATATGTTCCCCGACCTTTGTGCTGGGATGATGCGCGGCTTCGTGCCCCTGTCAACAGAGAACAACTTCTAGAAAGATGTTCTGCTTCTCCCTCAAATCCTTCCCCCGGCTGTGGGCTGTCATGGTTAAGGAGGCAGGGATCCGATGACCTGCCGTCTGAGGTGCTAGTGCACCACGAGGGAGGGGAGGGAGGGCCGGAGGAGCCCAACCTAGAGGCGCCCCTGCCCTGGGCCGCCCCCCAGCCCTCCCAACCCCCCATTCCCCCACAACCCCCATCCCCCCACCTCCCTCACCCCCCACCCCACCCCCACCCCAGCGGCGGGTGAGGCCCCTCCCCGGCAGCCCTGATGATATTCCCACAAGAATGACCTCCGTTGATTTTTCTGAGGCCAATGGGTGAAAGGATGGGGTCTTCCCACCTCAATCTTTTGAGAGGAGGGGCTGTAACTGTCACAGCAGCGGGCGTTGGCGGTTCCTGCAAGCGTGTGTGTGATTTTTAATGCTGTCCTTTAAGTCCCCACGACGGGACAGCCATCGGCCGTAGTATCGTCTTTATGTGAATGTACTTAAGGCTGCATTTACACGAACTCGCAGGGTTGGACTGAGGACATTGGCCTTAGCCGTGGATCATGCTGTCGTGGTTGGTCGCTTTTTAAAGAAGTGTGTTGTTTTGCACCTGGAGAAAGAGGTATCCGTCCATGAGGACGATTTTAGTCTCTGCGGCCTGAAGTGAGGCGGCTGGCCTCTGCTGGCCGGCCCTGCACGCACCTCCCACGCCCCAGGCCCCACCCCAGGCCTGTCCCTTCCACACGGAGACCTAGGCCACCCGCCCCTCCGCTGCCTTGGGACCATTAGGGTTTCTCTCCCTGGGAGAGACTGCCCCCTGCCGGTGCAGCCGCAGCCTGGACGGAGCCCCAGCGCGGCCCCAGTGCGGCCCCAGTGCGGCCCCTGTGCAGCCCGGGAGATGAAGAATCTGCAAGCCAAGCTCCCCGCGGTGCGTCCAGCATGTGTGTAGGGCCTGCGGCCTGGCCAGGCCTGCGTGTGCAAGCCGTGACCCCAATGCCCTCGGATGACGGGCGCCTCCAGGAGCCCACCAGAAGGCGCACTGTCTGGAACATTCCTGCTCCCAGCGCCCCGGGGCCTGCCCGCCCCAGCAGCCTTCTAACCGGCCGCCCCCACACTGGTTTTGCCCCCGACCTGCGGCGCCACAGCAGGTGCGGAAGGACACACAGAGGGGACCCTGAGCTGAAAACCCCTGAGTGGCGGTGCCCGGAATCCCTGTACCAACATGCCTGCTGGTCGCCGGGTGACACGGCATCTTCTCCCCGCAGTGGGCGACTCGTGCTTCCCGAGTGTAACCAAAGCATGTGCTGTTTCGGGCCCAAATGCTCCGGGTTTCTATTTTGGGAGCCTTCGGCTGTCTTGCTCATGTACTGTATGTAAATTCATTCTTTTTAAAATAAAATCTCTTTTTTTTTTGGTTTGATTAGGACTTCTTATTAAATGTTTCACAAGCCAGTGCTGTGCTCCCCTGGATCATCCCCCCGCCCCCCTGCTGCCCCCCAGCCCCCCAGCCCCCCCTTCAGGGTTCACCGGGACCTGAGTTGAGAAGAGGCAGCGAAATGAAAGGACAGGCGGTGTGATCCCGCTGGTGTCCCGCTTCCACACGGCGGTGCTGGTGAGCGTCGGGGCGGCCCTCGTGTGACACGCAGGAAGTGGGGCGGGTGCCCCCTGGGACCCCTTGATGCTGGAAGGAATCCTCTCACCAGAGACACGCGGCAGCGTGTCCCGTTGGGTAAGTACGATGGGCGCTGCGGGTCGAGGTGACGAGAAGGTTCTGGTCAGTGAGTGCACGGAGTCCGGGGAGCGTGACCCCGTGACCCCGTCCCCGCCGACTGCCCACACCCTCTTTTTTGCCTGAGATAACAGAGGCAAGGCCAAGGTTCCGACCCACCGAAGCTTTATTACCTGCGAGGCGGGCATGGGGGTCACGGGGGGCACGGGGAGCCCCCAGGACGCAGGAGGCTCCGGGATGCCGAGGCTGTGGCCACTGAGCGGAGGCTCCAGCCCTGTGGCACCGTGGGGTTCACGGGGACGTGCGGGCAGGGAGGTACCGGGGTCCTGCGTGGCGAGGCGTGGCTGGCCGGAGAGCCCCCCAACACCTGCAGCTCTTCTAGGGAGAACCCGACCGAACCGGGCTGGCGACGGTGTAGCAGTGACAGTGGTGGCGGGGGCAGGACAGAGGGCAAGCAAGGGCGCCTTGGACACGCAGAACCGAGCCACGAGGACAGGGTGGAGGGATAAAGAGGGGGAGGCTGAGAAAGCCCCTCAGTCCCTCCCCGGCCATCCCTTTGGGGCCATTCCAGAGATGGCGACATCCAGGGGCGACGTCCAAGTGCCCTGTGCCGACCCATTTGGATCCCGAGGAGCCGGCCGTGGGTGCCCTCCCTCGGCGACCCTGGTGTGGCCCCCCACCCGGCGGCGGTGTCCCGGGGAGCCTTGGGCTGTCCTGGGTCCCCACGGCCAGGTCCCCATAGCCAGGCAGGTCCCCACAGTCAGGCAGGTACCCGCAGTCTGGCAGGTCCCCGCGGCCAGGCAGGTCCCCGTGGCCAGGCAGGTCCCCGCGGCCAGGCAGGTCCCCGCAGTCTGGCAGGTCCCCGCGGCCAGGCAGGTCCCCGCAGTCTGGCAGGTCCCCGCGGCCAGGCAGGTCCCCGCAGTCTGGCAGGTCCCCGCGGCCAGGCAGGTCCCCGCGGCCAGGCAGGTCCCCGCAGTCTGGCAGGTCCCCGCGGCCAGGCAGGTCCCCGCAGTCTGGCAGGTCCCCGCGGCCAGGCAGGTCCCCGCGGCCAGGCAGGTCCCCGCGGCCAGGCAGGTCCCCGCAGTCTGGCAGGTCCCCGCGGCCAGGCAGGTCCCCGCGGCCAGGCAGGTCCCCGCAGTCAGGCAGGTCCCCGCGGCCAGGCAGGTCCCCGCCGCAGGAGTGCGCGCCCACCGGGGAGCCGCGGCGGCCTCACGAGCCGCTGACCGCATCCAAGGCGCGGGGACCCGTGCGGGGCGGCTGTTTTCCTGGAAGCTGCCTGTTTTCACTTTCTTTTCAGACTTGAATTTTTAGCGCGCCCAGGGGTTTGCTGTTAATAAGTGGCCTTCCTAACCACACGGCCCGTCACTTCTGCGAGCAGCGGTCTGCGGCGGAGGGCTGCGGGCGCCCGCGTGTCCCGCGTGTCCCGTCCGCTCCGCGGCCGCACCTGGGCCCAGGCTGCACCGAGAGGGAAGGAGCGGCCGGGACCGTGAACAGACGCCGGGCTCCGCTGGCCGCAGCCGCAGGACGGGGAAGCTCTGAGCCCAAGTCCTCCTTCCTGTCCACGTCTGTCCACCCGGCCTGACAGATGGACTAGACCGGGCTCGCGCCGCACCCGCCTCGGCCTGGGTCTCGGGCCCGAGCGGTCCCCTCGCGGGGAGCAGCAGCCAGGTCCCCCGGGGCGGCGCCTCTGGACGACACGAGCCTCCACACCCCCTGGGGCCGTTTTAAGTGGGTGCTGGTGACATTCCTTGGCTGGAAAACTCTTTTTGGGGGTTGGGGGGACCCTAGCTTAGGTCCGCTTTTCACGAAGTCCGCTGTGCTGCTGGCCGCAGCTGCGAGTGTTCTTTCCCGCTGTATTCCTGTCCCAGGCTTCGCGGCCGGACGTGAAAGTATCTGTCTTCCAGCCCCGATTTGTCCTTCCTCCAGCCTGTCGGGCAGATGGGACACGGTTACCGGAACGTCCTCCCTATTCGTTTATCATCCCTCATCTTTGTCGCTTTTTTTTTTTTTTAAGACATTTTATCTATTTATTCATGAGAGAGGCAGGGACACAGGCAGAGGGAGGAGCAGGCTCCTGCAGGAGCCCGACGTGGGACTCGATCCCGGGACCCCGAGGTCACGACCTGGGCTGAAGGTGGCCCTAAGCCGCCGAGCCACCCGGGCTGCCCCTATCTGTCACTTTCTGATTCCTTCCCCCCCTTCCTCATGGTCACCGGGCTTCCCCGCTTCCGGCCGCCTGGCGACGCGCGGTCGCCCTTGCTGCCAACTCTCCGCTGCTGGCCGTGGCGGTCGGTGCTGCGACAACTACTCGGCAGCTCAGCCCCGGCCGGGCCGCAGCTCGTTCCCTGGGGACAGTCCCTGGGCTGGTGTCCCTTGGCTTCGTCGGGCGGAAGCAGCGCGGCGCACGGTCCGGGGTTGGGTGAGGGTGCCCCGGCCGTCGGGGTCCCCAGCTCGGCTGGCCCCGGGCGGGAGCTGCTGGCCACCTCCTTTGGGTCCGCATGGACGTGGGAGGCCTTGCGAGCGCAGACAGGCGGCCCGGGGCCCCTCCCCGAAGGCATCTGTCTGCAGGGCCGCCCTTCCCTGCACACCACGTGCCTAGCAGGTGCCCAGCGGGTCCCAGCAGACGCCCAGCAGGTCCTAGCAGGTCCCAGCAGGTCCCAACAGGTGCCCAGCAGACACCCAGCAGGTCCCAGCAGACGCCCAGCAGGTCCTAGCAGGTCCCTCTAGGCGCCCAGCAGGTCCCAACAGGTCCCAGCCAGCAGACGCCCAGCAGGTCCTAGCAGGTCCCACTAGGCGCCCAGCAGGTCCCAGCAGGTCCCAACAGGTGCCCAGCAGACGCCCAGCAGGTCCCAGCAGGTGCCCAGCAGGTCCTAGCAGGTCCCACTAGGTGTCCAGCAGGTCCCAACAGGTCCCAGCCAGCAGGCGCCCAGCAGGTCCTAGAAGGTCCCAGTAGGCGCCCAGCAGGTCCCAACAGGTGCCCAGCAGGACCCCAGCAGGCGCCCAGCAGGTCCTAGCAGGTGCCCTTCCATGGGGCTCACTGCCGCCCTGGGCCCCCACGCATGCCAGCCGTGCTGACGTGGCCTGCCCGCCGTGCCCCTGCTGTGTGTTGGCCCGCGTGGGTGTCTGTGGGGCCTCTGCCCTGACCGCCACTCTCCTGCTGGCCCCGAGCCGGTGGCTGGTTTGTCCTAGAGACTTTATTTTCGGGCTCGTGAGAGGGAGTCGTGACTTGCAGGATGCGGGAGATGGCTTCCGCCCCCGGGCTTGGAATCACACGCGAGGCTTTGCGTGTCCATCCCATGGACAATTTGCCCTGCACGACTGAGAAGGCCTCACGTCTCTACGCCGCGCAGGCCCTGCCGCATGTGCCTCCTACCGCCGGGGTGTGCGTGGGGCGGGGGGGCGTTCAGGGCCTTTAAGGTGGGATCACATCAGGTTCCTTAAGTAGGGACACGATCCAGGCCAAACCCTATGGGTGAGTGAGACTTGAACGGAGGCCCCGGGCACACTGTTCCCACCCCGCGTGAAAATTCACACAGGGCTTCAGGCCAACGCAAGGCAGCAAGTCGCGTCGCTGGAACCACCTGTTGAACCCCGGCTGGAGCTGCAGTGTCTACACCCATCCCTTCCGTTTACTAGGAGATCAGAGCAGAGAGTGGGGTAGTGGGAAGCCAAGCGGGCAGTAGTGTGACAGTCACTTTGGGTCAACTTGAGCACCTGGGGCGCCCACTTCTTTGTCACAGGCTGGCCTCCTGGTTGCTCTACCTTTATCCAGGGAGGGGCTGCTTGCCTCGCGCTGGCTTCGGGCCCCAGGGGGCCGCTCACGGATCGTCCGGGGGCTCCTGCTGCGCTGAATTTCATGAGGCATATGCCAGCCTCTACTTTTTTTTAAAAAAATAATGTTATTCAAGCTCCTTATAAGCCACAACCTGGAAGACCTCAGCTGCGTCCAATGCTTTTGCAGCATAGGGGGCATATTTTCCAGAAAGCACTTGTGTCCCTTCGAGGACACCTGTCTGGCAGTTTTGGAGAAAATGGACCAAAGAGCCAACTTAATACCCAAGCTTTGGGGTTTGCCACAGTCATGGAAAACATCAAGCACGAGGAGCAGCGGAGTCTGAGACACCAGATCGTAAGCAGGGCTCTTGTACCACCTTGATGGACTCCGTGCTGCTGAGGTCCCGAGGGGCAGCTGTGCTAGTGGCTTCTAGTTAGGCCACCCCGGTCTAAAAGGTGATAGTAATTTAACATCCCCTACACCTAGGACTCTAACCTCCTGGGATAAGACACTGCTTGAGTGCAGAAGTCACGTCAAAGGACCATCCAAGGGGCTCCCATGCGTCTCCGAATGTGTCTGTCAAACACCAAGTGTGGGGTGTACATGGCCAAGAGGCCTGGGCTTCGTGGCCTCCAAGCTGGTGCTATTTTAGGAGGAGGCGTAGGGAGGCTCCATGGCCTCTGTAATTGCAGAGTTGGAAACAAGAA
The DNA here is from genome assembly GCF_048164855.1 of Canis lupus baileyi. Classification (NCBI taxonomy): domain Eukaryota; kingdom Metazoa; phylum Chordata; class Mammalia; order Carnivora; family Canidae; genus Canis; species Canis lupus. The sequence goes on along the minus strand of NC_132873.1, from coordinate 2,276,887 downwards.
TGTCAACCGAGGAAGGGCTGAGCGGATTATGGGCATCTGTACAGTATGGCGTCATTTAGGAGTTGGGTCTACAGGTTCTGACCTAGGAAAGCAGGACATGCTTGGTGAAATGTCATGAGATATCCTATGTAATTTTTTTTTTTTATGACAGTCACAGAGAGAGAGAGAGACAGACACAGGCAGAGGGAGAAGCAGGCTCCATGCACCGGGAGCCCGATGTGGGATTCGGTCTCGGGTCTCCAGGATCACGCCTTGGGCCAAAGGCAGGCGCCAAACCGCTGCGCCACCCAGGGATCCCCGAGATATCCTACATAAAACAAAAATCACACCTGCTGCAAATCAGTAAGTAGAGTTTGACCCAAAATCCGAGAGCATGTGTGTGCATGGCTGACGGCCCAGGCTCAGAAAACAGGAACAGCACGAGCTAAATGGTTAGTTAGGACCCTTAATAGGAGACTGGGTGGGGGACCTTGGGAAGGTCTTAACTTTGTACAGTTTCCTAAAGAGTTATGACTTTTAACTGTGTTTTGCTGTATTTTTTTATACAAGAAAACTCAGATTTTAACATTTTGGAAAAGTAGGTAAATGACCCATGGAATCCAAGTCACTCATTGGCACAAACCCATTTATTACCCATGTGACTCTTGGGCACATCATTAATCTCTCCAAAGGCTGAACGTTCTCCTATCGTAAATCAGGGAGGATTCCTATTTCTGACTACCTCCTTAAAATTCCTATTTCTGGGATCCCTGGGTGGCGCAGCGGTTTAGCGCCTGCCTTTGGCCCAGGGCACGATCCTGGAAACCCGGGATCAAATCCCACATCGGGCTCCCGGTGCATGGAGCCTGCTTCTCCCTCTGCCTGTGTCTCTGCCTCTCTCTCTCTCTCTGTGTGTGACTATCATAAATAAATAAAAATTAAAAAAAAAAATTCCTATTTCTGGGTGCAGTTAAAAAAAAAAAGTGAATGTTGAAACAAAATCACGTGTGAAAATACTTTGTAAACCGACGAGTAAAGCAGGAGTAAATCACAAGAAACCAAGGGTCTCTAATTTCCCTTTTAATTGTATGGCCCCAGTGTTTCCTGAGAAGGCAGGTGTCTTCTCAGGCTGAGGCCCTGGCCCTGGGCCCGATGCCCCCGCCGGGCAGAGTCCGAGGTGACCTGGCCGTAGACGGAGCCTCGAGGCCTGAGCTGGGGGTTCACTCCGCCTTAGGTCCCCGATATGGCTTTTCTCCCGACGATTTCCTGCCTCAGAGCAGGACCACCACCGTGATGGATGGAGCCAATCTCCCCTTTACGCTGGGATCCACAGGTAGGTTCGAGAGAGCTTTTTGGCACAGGTGGTTCCCGCCAACCCCCCCCCCCCCACGCAGGTGGCCACGTGCTCAGAGCAAGGGGCCCACCCACTCCGACAATGGCGACCACTGACAGGGCCTTTGACTGCAGCTGGAGCTACCAGAGCCTGGAGCTACCTCAAGTGACAGGCCAGTGGGCCCGTAGGCCGCTTTGAGCAGACCTATCAATTCTAAAATTCATGCTTTCACCCTATGCATGCATGTTGCATAAGATTATTAAGTACCTGTTAACTTTTTATTTCCTCCCAGCTTTCCGGAGGAGATAGCTACCTACATGCACCTGGGTTAAGGTACAGATTCTTCGCAGCATCCCCAAGAGCTGCTGCTTCACCCTGCCCTGCCTTCCCTTCCCTTCCACGGGCTCTATCTAGCCCAGCCAGTCTGCCTCTGCCTTTGCTAGAAGGTCCTGCGTGTGGCATCACAGGTGGTCTTGGGTCTGGGTTCTTTTGCTGAGCACGCTCTGGGATCCATTCAGATCCTTCAGTAGAGCACTTCCTTCGCCTTTTTTTTTTTCCCCCCAAGGGGGCGGGGGAGCAGAGGGAGAGGAAATCTCACACAGGCTCAGAGCCCAGCCCCGAACCCGACATGAGGCTAGATCTCACGACCCTGAGAGACCCTGAGAGCGTGACCTGAGCTGAAGTCAAGAGTTGGACGCTTAACCACCTGAGCCCCCCCAGGCGCCCAATAGTTCATTCCTTTTTACTGCTGAGAAATAATAGTACGGACGTACTAGAATTTATCCACTGGGCTGCTCGTGAACACTGGGTGGTAGCTATTACAAACACCAACACTGTTGCTTCCATTCCCACCAGCAGGGCACCAGGGGGCCCACAGCCTGCGTTTCATCAATACTTGCCGTGAGTTTAGGTATTTCGTGTTGTGGTCGCACGTCCCTGAGGACGCGGAGTTACCTACTTTGGGGAGACGTATGTTCAAATCTTTAGGTACGCTGCATGCAAGTCTTTGCGTGCGTGACAGCGTATCTCATTCCATGTCACTGCTATCAGGATCTGCCTACAACAGATTTGGGAGGAACAGAGGATAGTCTATGTTCACAGGTCTTGCAGGTTCACACCGCTGCCCTGACTCCAGGCATGTCAGGACTGGGTTTCTTCGTAGTAGGCTCAGCAAAGCCCCATCAACGTATTTCTCACTTTGCATGCTAATAAAGTTTTACACTTTGTGTTTCATGTCACCTTATCAGTCACTGAGAACTCCTCTCAAGCACCCGACTGACTTAGCTTTTTTCAATCAGTATTGATCAGAGTCTAGAAGTAGCTAGGAGGCAAGACAGAAATTTTGCTGCAGAGATCAAGACTTCCCTGCAAGACAGAACCTAGTTCCTCAATTAAGTATTTAAAACCACGATTTTATGGTATTGATTACAGTAAGCCGTATGGCCTAGGGCAAAAATGATTTTTCCATGGTTTCCCAACGTTCACACTGCACTATCAGCATGTCGAACTCTGCCGGCAGGACACAGATGTGCTGTATGTTCTCCAGCTCAGGACATTAGTAAAAACACCCACTCACCTTCTAATGCTTGTGGGACAGGCTCTTCTTTCACCTTAAAATGACCTCGAAGTCCGTACCTGCCGGACCATCACCACTCATGAATGGTTTCCCAATATTGCAGACATGTCAAGCGCGAGAACTAACTAGAAATCTCCCATTCTCTCGTACTCGGCACCGTACATCCTACTCAGCTATCCTGTTTCATCAGTAAGACTCGGAGCCTGCATCCTCTGGGCTTTTCCTAGCATGCAGCTTCAGACAGTGTTCCCACGAGCTGGCCTAATGCAGGGGGCGGGCGGCACTGACCCACGGAGCCAGATATGGCTTTCTCCTTTATTAAACATTAAAGCACAAATGGATGGTCCCTGCGGGGAGGACTATAGGACAGCAGGGCAGGAGGAGGGGATACTCGGGGAAGGTCACACAGCAGAGACCCATCTTCACAGAAAAGGCTCAATATTGATTTCCAGGGAGGAGCAGGGCATGGTCAGCTCAAATTTGGTGATGACGTCAGGATGAAGGACCCCAAGCTTCCCGATGCTCTGACCCCTGGCCAAGATCTCTGCGCATCTCCCGGGGAAGAAAGCAGAGCCTGAAAAAGAGAAGAGAAATCAATGTTTCTCTTGGTAAACGTGTCAACAGACATTTAACACCTAAGGCTCACTAGTCTGTGAAAAATGACTTCTTTAAGCCACAGGCTAGGAAACCAGAGTGCTGTCCTCACACTTTCTAATCTTAAAAAGAAATATTTGATATTACAGCAAGGAACTCTTACAAGGAAAAGGCTAAGAGAAAGATCAAAGTCAGGGCCCTGTATGGGTTTTTGTTGATTGTGGGATTTTTTTTGATTTTTAATCACAGGGCTCTAAGCAGGAAGGATCAAGAAAAGGAGGCTGGAGGAGCACAGCTGGAGAAGTCCTGGGGGAGCTCCAAAGGGAGGAAGGACAAAGAGGAAAGAAATGTAAAACTGATGACCTTGCATGGGAAGAACCTGTTCTGAAACAGGTTTTTCCATAGTCATCCCTGCTGGATTAAAAAGTCCACCCTGAACTCAGTTACTATTCAAAGCTTACTCTTTTCTACGTTATTACAGAGAGAAACACAATCTGCATGGTCCTCGGTGGCCTTGACCCCCATTCCTGTTGGAGGAAGCACCTCTTCAGCAGTTTCAGAGCATCGTCTGTAAAACCACAGCAAAGGCCAGCAGCAAACAGGTCTGGGCTGACCCAGAGTTACTTCAAGACACTCAGAAAGTACTCTTCCTCCGGGCGTCAGCGCAGACGGATGGCTCACCAAACTGGTAACTGTTACTGAGGTTCACGCAGCTAAAGACAAGCAAACATGCAGGCCCACTCCGCACTCACTGGCTGGCGAGAGCACAAGAGTTCGACGCTCACTCCCTACTCAAGTTTTAAAAGAAAAAAAAAAAAAAAAAAAGCTGACTCACTTCACTTGCCACCAACTTGAAAAGGGCTCAGGCCCACAGCTCCTGACAGATTCAATGCAAACGTTTACTGGCATGAACTATAAATACCCAGCGGGCTGGGCCGCAAGCCTGCAGCTGCCGGTTCAGTCAGTGCATTATTTATGAAAGGATAAACTGCTGAGTCTCTACTACCAGCTCCAAGGTCAACATGATGAAGAAATCCAGCAGGGTGGGGGCGGCACGCTGCTCACAAGTCAGTACCAGCTACACCATAAAGACACAGGACCATTACACATACTTCCCAGTCAGCCCAGACAGATGTGTTTATGTTCCCAAAAAACAGTTTTAATCATCATTCTGAAACAACTCCAGAGCTCCCCTCGGCTGAAATATAAGGTGGCCTGTTCCTCACACCCCCCCCCCCCCCCCCAACTAAGCAATTCTCCGCTGTCTCAGGGAAGCCAGACCTTCACTGAACTGCACCTGCAACTCCTATTTGGCTTTGCACGCTGCTCCACACTTGGGGGCGGGGGCTGAGATGGGGCTGGAACACAGAAACAGAATGGCTAATGCAGAGCCTCAGTGACAGGAACTCACTGCACCTGATGACGGGGCCTATTTTAACACTATCAACACAAAAACCCAATTTATAAAACTTTCCCCCACCTACATCTCTGAATGACAGTGAGGCCTGTACAAAGGGCTGGTGGTCAGTGGGGTGACCCAGACTTGGGGAACCCTCCTCCCACCATCCGTCACCCCTTCCTACAGAACAAGAGCTTAATACCCTCCACTAAGTGGAAAAACCCACCGGCCTACTTTTAAAGGCCATCCAGAAAGGAAGCTTAAGACCTCCACTGGTAACCCTGCCATGTTTAAGAATCCTCACTGTGTATCAAAATCCTTCCTTTTTATCTACAAATTCCAATTTGATTGGATTCATTTTAACTGAAGCATAAAACCAGACTATTTTAGAATCTAAGCCAGATGTGCTAGTTCTAAACAATGTTAGCAAAATAAAGCTTAAGAGATAAGAACTTAGGATTTTTACTTCATAAAACAACTTTTGGAATCAGCACTTTTTTAGCACAATTCAGTTACATTCTTCTTTAGTGAACAAGCCTGATAATGCCATCTGTCCCTTTCTCCGGACATTTGGAGCACACTTGGCTTCAGGTCATTAACCAGTCAGGTACTCAAACAAAAATGTTCCTATCACTAACCGCAATTTTCCCCTCTTTCCAAAGAAAACTGAAATTCATATTACACATTACTTAAAACATCCAAGTATGAGAGCATTTTAAATAATGCAAATACCAAAACCCTCAGCCCAGCGCACAGGTCCGTGGGAGCCACTGCACACCGTAGTCAGCCCCGAGCCAGGGGCCTTCCCTGCACCAAAGGGGGCCTCTGGCCTCACCTCCAGTGTTGATCCTCCCCTACACACCCACGTGTAAAAATTAAGTTCAAGAATGGATTTCTGTATAAACTTTGCTGAAAACTACACACTTCAGCCTGCAATGACCAGGATCATTTTCTTACAATTTTTCATTTCTCACAAGGTCAGATTAGGACCTAAGCACTTATGACCTGCTTCCTCTTCGGTCAGTTAGAGCAAGGCTACAGTTCGGTTCTTCACAATCACAAGTTGAGAGCACACAACAGGGACTTCAAAGGCTACAGAGAGAAACCCGACAGGTATGGGCTAAAAACACGGAAAGAAAATATAGACCGTGTGGCTTAAACCCATCTTCGCAGGCAGAAACAAAGCGCTCCAAAGAAGGTAGCCGAGAGCACTGCTTCACTGCCGAAGCAAAGGGAACACAGCCGACCACGCTAGCCATCAGCCCGAGCTCAGAGACCAGAGCACCTCCCGGCAGCAGCACGGTGCTTGGGCTCAGTAAGTCCGGCAGATGGATGGGTCGTAACGCTCGAGCTGGAACTGGATGCAACTTAAACCAGTCTTTCCAGAAGATGTCACGTCCAAAGAGAGGCTCAGTGTGGGTCTGGGCTTGTAAGAAACTAGACCCGGATGGCAGGCAGAGGCCACTTTAAACTCAACAAAAACCAAACAGGCACCTCTGGAGAAAGAGCAGCCTGCTGGGTCTAGAGACAAAGTTGCCAATTCAAGGAAAATCCTGTTGCCCTGTGGATGGAACTCTAAAATTCAAATTGTAAAAAATGTAGTTACTACTGTTCTTCACCTGCCTAAGCCGAGTCCCTGGTTTGTTGTAAACGCTCCAATTTTCAACCTGTGCCAAACGCTGGCTGGCACAAAGCCCTGAGCCCACTTTTCCACCTGGTTCCCTACGCGGATTAAACGCTCAGCTGTGCTGGTATCCATCACAGCAAAACGGCCTCCGACATGAAACAGACCCGGGGGAAAATAGTGCTCTTGCTGGAATCCATGTGGAAGCCCAGACAAAAGAAACATCAGTTAAGCACAAGCAAGAATTTAATTTCCAAAACTTAGTGGGGTGTAAGTAAGTCCCTTAATTAAAGCTTTTGTAGCATCTCCTCAAGGTCTGTAATTGTCTCTCTGTGCTCAAGCGGCAGGACCACTTTGAGGACCTTGGGGGTAATTCCCGGCCAGTAACGCAGCACAGCACCCAGTCTTTAGCACATTTTCTGGCTAATTGACCTTCAAAGAGTTTGTGAGCTCCTGCTCTTGCTCGTTGCCAAACACCTTTCACAGTTTCTTTTTGCCACGTCTTTCTTTTCGAGTAATATTATAGGCCCAAAGTTTGGATAAGCTTTACACATCGAGTCATTCCTATAATTTTATGAAGCATCGGAAGTAGAGGTTTAAGGCGGTAACTGAGCAGACCCCTAATCCCAACGCGGGACAGTGTTATCAAGCATGAGGCCCTCGATGCCTTAATCTTCAACCCCCTGCCATTGGCTATATTCAACTAATTCCTCTGGTGCTTTATGTTGACCATCTCTTACAACCATCTACGCATAATTTTATTTTTGCCTTTCTTCACATCACTAAGACATGCTTTGGGGTTCAAACGTGCATACTGTTAAGTCCCTGCAATTTGGTACTGAATCGCTCCAAATTTTCTCCAGTAAAAAGGTAAGAACAAAATAAAAAGGGACAAGGAACTCTGGGAAAGGACTGAGTGTACAGCTCATACGTCACAGCAAATAGCAGAATCCATCACTGTCAGCTTAATACAAATAACCCATATGCACGCTCCCAAACCCTGGGACAAAACACAAAATGCGGGATCCCTGGGTGGCTCAGTTGTTTAGCGCCTGCCTTCTGCCCAGGGCGTCCTGGAGTCCCGGGATCGAGTCCCACATCAGGCTCCCTGCATGGAGCCTGTTTCTCCCTCTGTCTGGGTCTCTGCTTCTCTATCTCTCAATAAATAAATAAAATCTAAAAAAAAACACACACACACACACAATGCATAGTCCTACAGATACAGGAGACCACTGCGCCAACTAGTGTGCTTTAAATCTAAGTAACTGATTATGTAAATGGGTAACGGGACAGGAACACCCGCTTAACAGGCAGATTCTAGGGCTGGCACCACCAAACCCGACCCCTCCTCTTCTAAGTGCCTAATTCGAAATACAGAGAGAGATAAAATAATCCATTAAGTGGTATAATAATCTAGCCTAGGAAAACACGAAGGATAAAAAAGTCCCCAGCATTCCATTCTGGGGTGAAGGGTAGCGTGGGGGTGGGGCAGAGCACAAGGGGCTGAGACACCCTACACAGGACTTGGCGCCTGGTCTCCACCAGCGCTCTGACAGGCAGCAACCTTGACTGTCGCACTCTGCCGCTAGCACCTCAATCTCCCTTTCATTTTCTGAGTAGCATTAGTCTAAAGGAAGAGGACAGACAAAACATAGGGCCTCTTTTTAAAAACTGAACACACACGTACACCAAATATGGGAGTATGGGAGTTGTTCTCAAAGTTTTAGAGCAGGAGTTGAAGTGTCCCAGCAGAGTTCTACAAAGTGCAGACAATCCGAGAGGCCGGGGGGAGGCACGAGGCAGGCGACACATTAACTTACAAAAAAGAAAAAGCTGTTAGATGAGGAAACAGCGTAACTATGGAGCTATACACCCACACGTTTTTTTCCCAATCTCAGTCCACTACGGGTTGGGAGAAAATATTTCTAACAAAGATCATTTCATTTGCAAGTGGAAACTGAGTAATTTCCAACTGGTAATATAAAATACCCATTTTCCCCCAGATGTATACAATTCTTCACCTTACATCTGAAGTGAAATATTTATGGTACCTAAAAGTCTTTAAAGAGAGGGGACCTAATCCCTTGAGTTTAATGGCTATCTTTCATCCCTTTCGGAAGATCAAAAGAAAGAAAAAGCCCTTACACAACTTTACAGTGCTAATCCCAACACACCTGCAGACATCATTAACTCTTAAAGCGAAGGCAACCGGACGTGAGGGGAACCAGTGGCTACTTAACCCCACAGCACGGAACCGGGGAGGAAGCCTGTGCTCACGGCGACATCCTTTCGAGACAGGGCATAGCAAAACCCCTACTGCAAATAAGGACTGGATCCTGGAGACTATTCTTAAGAAGTAATCAGCAAAGCCCAGACTATCTAGTCTTCTAACAAAAAGAAGAAAGGTCTTCAATAAAGGACCTTTTAAAATCAATCACCACAATCAACGATACATACTTAGAACTCCAAAGTTTCCGGTTTTACTTTGTACAGACAAATCTCTAACTTATTTCCATGGTTATCACTTTTTAACTTTAACATCTACTTTAAAGTCGAATCTTATGTGCTTCTTATACACACATACACATATGTAAAAACCCAAAGGAGGTCAGCAATGTTAGAAGAATTTAAATGCGATCCATCCAATTCCAATTTTAAATCAGTCTCAAGTTTACTTGTATAAAACCAAAGGATTTTTAACTTCAGGTTAAAGAGTGCCCTGTCTACTCATTTCAAAAATTCCTATTCTAAAATAATGCCATTATCCTGCATATTCCTGACACTTAAGTCATTTCCCCCAAATGGTCACATTTCTTAAACATTCATAGAATGGTTTTAGAGTAACAACATCAGAAACAAAAGGTATGGATCTCCTGCCTTCCTGGGCTAATAAAAGGATTCTTTTCTTGTTTTTCTACCTAATAAAATCCTTTAGGAGACAATTTCTCAAACCAAATATGAACACCTTTAAGACTCTCCACAATTATAGTGTAACAATACTAATAATGATAACAAGACTATTGTAGGGCTAAGTGGGAAAAGAATGGGGATATGGACTATAGAAGACTGTACCTGTAATTTCAAAATTAGTTAACTTATTATTCAAATTGAGACCACTGGCCAACCTCACACATGTAATTATGATGGACAGCTTAAGTTTCAGAGTTAGATTTCTGCTAACAAGTAGGGAGGGCAGAAGAAAAAGGAAAGAACACGGACACCGTTAAAGGCAGACTGCCCTGCCTTCTATTCCTCTCCTTCCATCCCCAGGAAGGGCAGGGCCTCAGTCCCCGGGCAGCCCTGGCCGAGCCCCTGAGGACAGGCAGGGTACAGATGGGAGAAAGTGGAGCACAAGGGGATTAGGGGACTTGCCCAAGGCAAGCAATAATAGTAGAGGCTCCAGAGCGCGCCAAGGTGCCGGTGGCCACTGAAATGGGGCGCCCTTTTGTGTGTGGCCCAGAGGCACAGATGGCCTCGAGGATAATGTTTTCAAACTTGTGGTCAAGCTGTCCATTTCATGTTTGCAAACTTCTGGTTTAAAATAAAATAAATAAACATAACTTAAGATGAAAAAAAAAAAAAAAAAACCAACCTGACCACCTCTAACCTCATATCCAAGTATGCTCTGTAAAATTAATAATACAACAGAATACTAACGAAACCCAACAAAACCTAGAGCCTTCCAGGGAAAACAGAACTCTGTTTTTTAGACTTCACACAACCACAGGCACACTTAAAGACTAAATTCCAGATTCTTGAGACAAAGACTGAACATGAGCAAATAAGCACCAAAGTGACGCCATCTAAAAAGGCAAGGACAAAGAGCACATATGTTAGAACTGGCGGTAGAGCCTGCTTTTGAAGCCTTGAAACTCCTGCAGACTCTGAACACTGGAAACGACTTCAGAGAAGATCTCGTCCATTTCTTTACTTTAGAGATGAGAAAATGGATACCAGAGAGGCTAAGAAAACCATACAGCCAGCTAACAGCAGAGCTGAGATTAGAAGCACAGTCTGTGACTTTTTTATCCGGTGCTAATTTTCTGAAGGGCAAAGGTGAAAATCCACCCTGTGTTTACTCTGGAGAGTATCTATTTCCAAAATGCCTTCCCAAACGGACCTGCCTCTCAACAACTCTATGATACAGACGGACAGATCCCATCATTCCCACTTTAGAGATGAAGAAACTGGCACGGAAGGATTAAGTCCTAAATCACTGGAAGCAACATGCCAGGATCTAACAAAATGGACTCTTTCCCATCATTTTAACCAGTGTCTATACCATCTTGGGGTCTGTATTTCAACTTAGCTTATATTCATATGTCTAAAGACATTTTTAACATTTTCATCCTATGTGTCATAGCTTGCCAAACTGTTCTTAAAGTATTTTATGTTGGAGTTGTTTCCAATTATCCACTGTTATACACAGGGCTTCTATAGTACATATTGGTTTTTGCTCTTTCTTGGTTTCTTTCCCTTTGCCAAAAGCAATACCACACAAGTAAAAAAAAAAAAAAAAAAAAAAAAAAAAAAAAACTTTGTCTAGCTCATTATATATCAAAGTGTTAACAGACTTCTAGCAATGGTAGTTGCAACAAACCACAAACTTAGACTAATAAGCATGATGTTGATCCCATCTCGCACAACACTAATTAGCAACTACTACTTATTTTAGTTCTACTGGTAGAGGGGGGAAAATGCTTCAAAGAAGCCTTGGAAAATAATTCCAAGAGAACATCTCTGTTTTCTCTGTTCAGAAAATATAATTCAAATGAGCTAGGAACCTGCAGAAATTAAGAGAATAATCAGACACTTTTCTCTTCTGGAAGGAGAGTGCCAAAGTACAGCGGCTGAAATAACAGCATTAATAAAATATCTGCCAGCTACCAGTGAGTATCCAACACATCAAAACAGGTCTTACCGTAGAAACAGGAAGTTCTGGAGCCGTTTAGAGCAAGGCCTTTTATCTGAGAGTTTTGCTCTAGTGTTTACTCTTTACGGCCTTCAACATCACTCAGAAGAAATAAAAATCCTGGAACTACAGTCACATGGTTTTCGTTTACAGTAAGGCAAGTAAACAGCTGCCTATATTTGCTGTCATGCTGGGCAGTGTTGCTGTTCCCCACATTTCTCCTTTTCTTCCTGAATATGCTTTTCTTGTGTAAGAGCATGGCTGTCACCATGGCATCATTTCAGAGGGCGGGGAGATTTTTCTATTGCACTGAATTAGCCCGTTTTGTTGTTGTTGTTGTTGTTGTTAATACCTGAAATTATTACAAAGGGACCAAATTTCTCTTCCTTCATGATTAGAAAGGCAGCTAAAAATCAAAGCATCTCTTAAGTTCACATTGATATACATCAAGTGAACTGAAGTCAAATCCTTTCCTGAAAAGAATGTTTTTCAAGGAACAGAAGGGGACAAGTAAGAGCAAGAGGAGGGTAGGAAGCACACCCGAAACACAGAAGGGCTACAGGGACTGCAGCATGGTGAGGGCGAGGGGTTCTAGGTACAAGCTACCCACCTCACCCCTGGCCTGTGGAGCTGAGAATAACCTCCCGGCAGGAAGATTACATTCCTGACCCCCAACCACCTGAGCCTGTAGGTCTCCAGGTGTTTCCAGGAGGGAGGAAAGGGTGCCTGCATCACCCACGTGACTGTTAGCATTGCCTTCTCAAATAGGTCAAGATCAGACCAGTGCCATTGAACATCAGTGTAAAGCAAAATAAATCAAGATCCAAGCTCTTAACTGGGACCTTGGTGAAGTTAAACTGTCCTATCTTTTATATAAAAGCAGTGGGAACACCTTAAATGAAGGTCAATCTGAGGGATTCCTGCAATGATGTAATAGAGGACGAAGCTAAACGGCAGAAAGGAGTCTTCTCTAAATAAAATATGGGAAAGGACCTCTGGAGAAGGCATATCTAAGGAACGTCTGATTACAGTTCTGCTTCCCCGTTGCCCGAAAGTCCACAGTAAAATATTTGTTTCCCATTTTTTTTTTTTTTTTTTTTAAGATTTTATTTGACAGAGCACACGAGACTGCACAAGCCCGGGGAATGGCAGAGGCAGAGGGAGAAGCAGACTGTCCACTGAGGAGGGAGCCTGATGTGGGGCTCGATCCCAGGATTCCGGGATCATGAGCCGAGCCAAAGGCAGACACTGAACATACTGAACCACCCAGGTGCCCCCGCATTAATCATTTTTAAACAAAGCAGATTATGGATTAATATATTTTTTTAAATCAGTAAGCATTAGACTCCCAGAATCTTGCTTGCTGAAGGAAGGAAGGAAGGAAGGAAGGAAGGAAGGAAGGAAGGAAGGAAGGAAGGAAGGAAGGAAGGAAGGAAGAAAGATAGATAGATAGATAGATGATAGATAGATAGATATTTGTTCAGTGATTCTTAACAACCTTCTAATTTCCTAAACCAAGCTACTAGCTCCTGAGCAGTGGGAGTTACTACACAAACTATACCTTTTGGCTCAACTAAGCAAGGAGGGAGCAAGATGCAAAAGGTGCTGGCATTCAGTGGAATGACTCTGTTATTCTAAAAGAATAGAAGTAAACCACCATCACCACCCCCCACCCCAACCCCCAACAATCCCACAAATACCTCACTCTGAGTAAATTCCTTGGATGGGAAATCTGGTTACGAAATTGCATAGTACTTTGAAAAGATGATAGATACCAACATTTGCTCCAGCTCCAGGGTAAATGGGACCATATACAGAGTCCTCTACTTTGATACATAATGCATTTTTGAACAGTTACCAAAAAACCCAAGTATAAATATACCATCAGCTAAAGGTTTTATAAACCCGTTATGGCAACAATGTTTCCTTTTAGAATATCTCGGAATCTTATCAATACTATGTGATTAGGGTCACACTTCAATTTCTAATTACCTCTCTATACATATAAATAAGACATGTATTTTAATGTTGGAAAAGACTGCAAATGGACTAAGAGGGCTGGGCTAATTAAGAAGACTATCATGCCAATTCTGTGGTTGCAAATTTCTTGAAATAGTTCCCAAGACTTGAATAATAAGAGGTTTTCTTTTCTTGAAAGAGTCTGATCGATTCAGATATTCTCAAGTTTCTCCTGTACCTGTTCAATCTAACTAAAGGACTTCCAAAAAAAATCATTCCATTTTCTAAAGATATCAAAGATAAAAGTTTAGATCTCTTCTATTCCTTCATGGATTCCAAAAGGCATTTACCATAAATTTAGGTTAAGTTAAATAGTACCATTAAAAAATGTTAAGAAGCACTGATAAATAGCATGTATCAAAATCTCCAAAGCACACAGAAAAAGCAAAAAAATGGGATCCATTCCTCAAATGTACTTAGGATAAATTACAAACAGGTAAGGGGTTTAAATGTAAAATTATGAAACACTTAAGCACTAAAAGAAGCATGGGGGAATTCCTTCCTCATCATGGAGTGGAGGAAACATTAGGATTCAAAGTTCAGAAGCAATAAGGAAAAAGATTAGCAAGTTTTACCATATAAAAACCTACATGGCAAAAAAAACAAAACAAAACAAAATGATAATTTAAAAACTCCTGAAAAATGGTTGGACATAGGGGCGGGGCCGCTGGGTGGCTCACTTGGTTTAGTGTCCGCCTTCAGCTCAGGTCATGATCTCAGGGAGCTAGGAGGGAGCCTCACGTCAGGCTCCCTGCTCAGAGGGGAGCCTGCTTCTCCTTCTGCTCATGCTCTCTCAAATAAATAAGATCTTTAAGAAATGGTAGGATTTATATTACAAAGGGTTAATATCCCTAAATGCATAAAAAGTTTCTAAAAAGAGAGAAGAAAAAACCCAACATACCTAAAGAAAACATAAGCAAGACATATGAACAGGCAGTTCACAGAAAAGGAAACAAAATGTCCTAAAACATGAAAATGTTTACTTGCTCATAAGAGCACAAATTAAAACTACAGCAGACATCATTTTCCTCCTGAAAAGACTGCCCCCAAAATACAGAAGTCTGACAAGTCTGGGAACAAAACTCAAGGGAAAAAGTCCTCTTGCTGGTGCTCCTAGGTTTGTGTAATGTTAGAACACAAGTTCTCTGGGGTGGGGGGCGTAGGGGTGGGGGTTGTCACTAGCTAACAAAAATATGAATTTACCTTTTGTCCCAATAATCTCATACTTCTAAGAGATCAGTCCCAAAAAAACACTAGCAAAAATACCAAATGACATATGCACAAGGCTATTCATCGTGGCATTATTTGCAGCAGCAAAAGACTGGAAACAGCCTAATTATGCCCACCGAGAGGGAATTAGTTGAAGAAACTGGCACTCTAGTACAGTGCTCTGCAGAGGGAAAGTGCCAGACGTCCATGTGTGGCTGCGGTGACCTCCAATGTAGATTAAGTAGAAAACAAGGTACAGAGCAGTATATGTAAAGTATCAACTCCCCAGTTGAGAATGTGGAGAATACACACACAGATTTTTAAAAAACTACAGAAAGAAACTGAAAACTAGTAAAAACCATAATCTATACAGGCAGCGAGGGAACAGTGTGACCGCAACAGAAATAGAAGCTAGAATCCTTGAAATAGACTTCATTTTGTAAGCTGTATCTTAAGTACAAAGAGAACTGCACATAACATTTAAATTGTTGTAAAAATCATATTGGTTGTCATTTTGAAAAACAGGTAGAGTGAGCAAACATAAGCTCACTAGGAACCAAGATTTTCAATGTAAAGAAGAGCTACAAATATAAAGCCAAGTATATTCGATAAAAATCCTCTAACCCTAAATATAAATTAGAAAGATGCATAAGAAATCAATGTTTTCTCATTTAAAAAGAAAAAAACTCTCTGTAGGACTATCATAAATTAAAAAAAAAAAAAAAAAAAAGGATCCCTGGGTGGCGCAGCGGTTTGGCGCCTGCCTTTGGCCCAGGGCGCGATCCTGGAGACCCGGGATCGAATCCCACGTCGGGCTCCCTGCATGGAGCCTGCTTCTCCCTCTGCCTGTGTCTCTGCCTCTCTCTCTCTAAAATTTAAAAAAAAAAGAAAAAGAAAAAAAAAATTTTCCCAGCCCTGCACACCAAAGTCCTAGAAATGACTTCTTCAGTAGCAGTAAGCAACCTCAGCACCCAAAGATCTAAATTTGATTTCTCACTAAAAAGAACCAGGGCCACCTGGGAGATATACCGGCTTCCAGGTCTGCCACAGAAAATATACATGAGCCCAGAAATGTTTTCTACATTATCACCGGCTTTAGAAAAAGACCCCTGTATCCAAACATTTCTCCCTCTTCATTTTATTTTTTATTTTTTTTTCTCCCTCTTCATTTTAATAAGAATCTCCTGATAAAGGTTTCTCAAGACTTAAAGGCTTTTCCCTTTTCTTCCAGAATCTTTCAAAACCCTCAAGAAGCTGAGGAAGACAGAAATCCCCACCCCAGGGCCTGTGTGTCCCCCAGACCAGGAAAGAGAGAGTCAGCATGCAGTCTCAGAGCCTAAGTGGTTGGGGCAGGGCGGGGCGGGGGTATCTGCAGGTGAGCAGGGCACAGCCTTAGGAGGCAGAGTGATGAGCAGAGCAAACATGCAGGGGAAAGACGAGTCAGTTCACAAACAGGAGCACTGCTCAAGTAAATTAAAAAGTTAGGAATAATGAGAGCCGGGTTTCCCTCTGTTGAAGAGATGCACAAATATGGAACAAGCAAAGACTAGAGTGAACCCTGAAGGTCTGCAAGGAATTGGGGGCACTGCCATGAATGAACTTATAAATACATACATTTGGAAGAAAATGTGTGTGTACATACGCATGTGAGTAACTCACACCCCCAACAGCAATAAACACACCCTAAATATTGGCTTTTACATACCATTCCCCAAGAAACAGAACCAGGAGAGAGACACGGGACAATGGAAAGTCCCAGATAAGCCTAGGAATATCTTCTTGTGCCCAAAGCAAGAGAGGGGTACTAAGGAATAGGAACATGTTGAAAGGATGCACAAGCCAGCTTGAAGGAACACTCACTGGCCAAACTGGGGACAATGTGAGCATCACCATAAATGGTTATAATGGATTAAAATATTGAATAAGAAATAAGGAGTCCCTACTGATACAAGTAGGAAGACACATTCAGAACAGGACATTTAAATAGTTTCAAAGTTCTTCCCACAAAATGTTCGCGATAACAGAGGGAGGAATAACTTTACAGGAAAGCCTAGTACTCACAGCCTGATTAGACAGCATCAGTTATGAAATAAATGGAGACTGTGTGCCACTTGAGAGGACTGCGTTGTTTCTGCAGCATTCCTCCAAAGATGCCTAACCTGAATCTAACAGGAAACCACAGACAACCCAAAAATCAAGGGCTGCACTAACGTAATCACTGGCTTGTGATGTTCCAAAGTGTCAAGGTTATGAAAGTCATTGTAAAGACTATTCTAAAACCCTTCAGAAATAGACCAGTGAGACATGGAGGCTGCAGACAACCCAGGAGTCTCCGATGGAAAGGATGATAAAACTTGCATGGGGTCTCAGGATTGGGTGGTGGTTAGCATTAAGAAGAATGAGGTTTTCCTGATTTTGAGGATTATATTGTGGTTCTACAGGACAATGTCCTTTGAAGGAAATACTGAAGCATTCCGGGTAATGGGGCATCAGGTAACTTACTCTCCAACAATTGAGAAAAGACTGTATTTGCATTTTTAAAATAAGCTTGTAACAGTTTCAAAACTTTAAAAAAACAAAACAAAATGTGGCTTAAGTTATAGGATGCACCTCTGAAGGGTGCCTTCATCAAATTCTCAAAGTTAAAAATTACTGCCCTAGTTCTATACTTGGAAAGAAAAGGGAATACTAAATTTGAGTACATCAAAGGGAAATGGACATTTTGAAGATGGGCAAATTCAATATACTTATTTGCTTAAACCACATCTACTTCAAAAGAAGTGAGAGTAGTTACTGGTTTTAAATAACTCCCAATTATTCCTTAAGAACGAACTCTTTTCAGGGCACCTGGATGGGCTCATCACTTAAGCATCCAACTCTTGAATTTGGCTCAGGTCATGATCTCAGGGTTGTGAGACTGAGAAAGGTGGCAGGCTCCTTGCTCACCAGGTAGTCTAAGATTCTTTCCTTCTACCCCTCTGCACTCACTCACTCTAAAAATAAATAAATCTTAAAACAAAACAAAAAAAAAAAAACTTTTGCTTTTAGGCCACTGGACAGCTGGATGGACAGATCTTAAGAAGGAAACAACCTACCTAAATATATGCATACATGTTTTGTTCTGTCATAGTATTTCCTACTGTTTTGGAAAATTCAACACCTTATTTCATTTTGTTCCTTTATTCTGACAAAATATTAGGTATCATGGGGATCCCTGGGTGGCTCGGCAGTTTGGCACCTGCCTTCGGCCCAGGGTGTGATCCTGAAGACCCGGGATCGAGTCCCGCATCGGGCTCCCTGCGTGGAGCCTGCTTCTCCCTCTGTGTCTCTGCCTCTCTCTCTCTCTATCATAAATAAATAAATCTTAAAAAAATATTAGATATCATACATTATTTTAAAGTGACTGTGTTAAGGAATTTGAGCTTATCAGAATAAAATAAAAGTCACTACCATATTATATTAACTCATATCATTAACTCTTCAAATTACCAAAGAACTTAAGAAATATGAGCTGAATCAATGTTTTAGCAGATTTTTCCCTTTTAACTCAGTTAATGAAAAACACTCTGAATTTTGCAGTACCTGGAAGTGTACAACAGCATGAGATACCTGGTTTTCCTGAGCAATAAGACCTGGAGGCCATCCAAGTCCTGACATCTGAGTGCTGATTTAGGAGCAGCTGGACTCACAGCAATCATGTCTCATACTCACAATACACCACTCCATGTGACAGCAGGACCTGCTGTTACTAAAATCTTAGAAGCCACATACCCTCTACCATATTTCCTGGGAATGGCCCAGGTCTTCATTAGCTGTTAAAATACACACTGGAAATAAATTCCAGTGGTTAGAACAACAGCCTTCAAGACAAGATCCAACAGCGTCCATGAGATGAGCGATTATGAAGGCGGCTGGAATGAAACCTCTCCACATGTGGACAGGAGAGGGGATCATCAAAACTGTGCTCAAAAGTCAAGAGTAGGGATCCCTGGGTGGCGCAGCGGTTGGGAGCCTGCCTTTGGCCCAGGGCGCGATCCTGGAGACCCGGGATCGAATCCCACGTCGGGCTCCCGGTGCATGGAGCCTGCTTCTCCCTCTGCCTGTGTCTCTGCCTCTCTCTCTCTCTCTGTGACTATCATAAATAAATAAAAATTAAAAAAAAAAAAAGTCAAGAGTAAAGGGATATAACAACTGAGAGAAAGAAAAAATGATTTCGCTAAGAGTTAATTTTAAAATGATTTAGAAGTTAGCTTGAAACATGAGATTCTATCATCTTAGAGCTGGACAGCACTTAATTCTGCCAAGGAGTTCAGGCAGGTAGAAATTAAAATAGATCTTGTAAGGTAGGATTGGTTTTATCTTTGAAAAAAGAAGACTCCAAATATCAATGGCTTAAAAAACAGTTTATATCAAAGGCAGAGTTAAGTGCTCCAGGAAAATTAGGCCTTTATCCTGAACGGCCACGTGTTCAGTGGACTACTCCACGTTAGCCCTACCTAGGGATTTATTCAGTAGGTTTACCTATTTTCTATCCACCCACCCATCCATCCATCCTTTTAATCTTCTGGATTGGCCAGAAGGTTGACATTTAGCTTACCAGAATACATCGCTCCTAGGATTCACAGGATAGTGTTTGTAACCAACACGCCACAGCATACCCACCATGTGCCAAAACCAGCGTACCAAAGTTTGACCAATGTGTCAAACTGCTACTACCTGAGGAAAGCAAAGCTTTCTTATATGTAACATGAAAACTGAGTAGTAAAAGGTACCCTAAAAAAAATCCTCTAAACTTGCAGCATCTGGGCCCCTGAAATAAGGTAAAAATGAACTTCTTTGTATTTGGACCATGGTCTTTTCTATAGAATAGCAGAAGCTAGGTTCTAGTTTGGAAGCAGGAAAAAAAAGGAATACAAGGTGGCAAATAGACGTTTTCCCTACTATATAAATAGCTGTATTTAAGTAACTCCAAAGAATGGATTCATTTACAGCCTACATGCTCATAGGGGTAAAAATTAGTCCTTGGGGGGCAGAAAAGGAGGTATGAAGAAAAATCTTATAAATTACAATGGCTTGTGGCCCTCCAAAGCTGAACCCAACCTGCCCATCTTACTCCCTAGTATTCAGTTCCTCTCACTAGGTTGTCTTGGGCATCATAGGAATAGCACCGACACGGAAGTTAAAGTAAATGTACGCAAGACCAGTCAGTACTACAAACCATGGCGATAGATAGCTGTGACTCTGTGACTGCAAGACTTTTTACAGATCATGAAGCCATGTGGACAGGTGGCCCGCACATGCGTAGAGGCCGATGGCAGCTGCCTTGAGGATGTTGTTCATGTCTGACTCCAAGAGCTTCTGTGCATGGCTCAGGCTTTGAGGAATAAAAAGTTTCTAATTCAAAGTTATTCAGCACATCATTAATTACATCATGTGCCAAAAGGAAAAAACAATGACAATATCTGACTACCAGCTAGTGATTTTCTCAAGGGAAAAGTTAAATTCACTAATGATTAAGAAATTAATTTCAGCTGTTTTACTTTTGCTGTAAAAATTTAAATTTCAAAATGTGATTAATTGGCATATATAATTTGACACACTATAGTTTATATAAGTAAATAAACATTGTAACAGTTATTCAGTAGATAGAACTTTTAACTTAGAACTGTATTTTTAACCCCCAATTTCAAGAAGGTTTATACTTACTCTTTTTATGTATGAAGCACAGCTATACACAGAGTATACAACACGTAGGGGCAATTAGAGGAAAAAAGTCTAAAAATGTTCCCTAGGGGAGAGACAATAAAGTAAGTCGAGCAATAATTATGACAATATCTGTCAGATGGGAAATGGAGCTGAGTCATCCAAGTGGGACTTGGCATCAAGCACTCCAGTTTGCTGAGTAGTAAATGAGCAAGTAGACACACACACACACACACACACACACACAAAAGCGCGTGCGCAAAGTGAAATAAAACATGAGTGGAGAGAACTCTGGTACACGTATGAGAGGGAGGCAAAGACACACACTCAAAAATCCAGGGCTAAGTGAATTGCATGCTAACTGCTCGAGCTTTATAAACACTGTGGCCCCTGGTTCAGTGCTACCCCCTGTATGGGGATCACAGCGACGACTGTGTCACTGGTTTGAGGCTTTTGTTGAGAAGGTAACAAAAAATTGTATTTGAAGGCTTGCCTCGAACATGAAAAAGTAGAGAAGCAGAAGAATAGGATTGTTTTTACACAGAGTAATATGGTCGGGAAGCTTAAAAACAATTCAAACCTTTTTTTCTTTTAAACTTAATGCCTTAAGAGAGCGATGCCTTTGTTAGTGGTAACTAGGTGTGGACACATCATATGGTTCCCCCCTTTATTCTAGTCCAGAACATTTGTGTAAATCAAACCATAAATGGAACACCTTTACTTCAACAAGTTGTTCAACAGACCTTCTATTTCCAAGCTCATGTTACACTAAAAAGCAGTGCGAAGACCCAGCAAACCTCACAGTTTCACCCGTATTTTTTAGCATCTGAAATCCTTCACAGGTGTCCAAAAAGGTCATGACCTACAGGTCAAGTCAATGATCATTAGGTGTTACTGTAACAGAAGGGGCCTAAATAACCACTACTATGGGTACATATGGTACAGGATTAAATGTGCACATCACTTACACGGTTATTGTTCATTTCACAAAATGAATTCTGAGCAGCTTGAAAACTAGAATGATCAAAACTAAAAGTTGTAAAACCTGTCTCCCAGGGATCTTGTCCCAAGTTAACTGAAGTTTTCTGGAGAATTATAAATACATCAAAACTGAACTAGGTAACAAATTAAAAAGGGGAAAAAATACACACCAAATGCAGCCAACTGTACACAAAGCTTACCACCTCCTACAAGAAATTATTTTTGCCAGATTGCCCAGCAACCACGTAACTGTCCTAAATACAAAAATGTTGAGATTTTTTTTCTTGCCCAAAAGTGGTTTCTGAAAAGGATAAATGCATTTTGACATACATTATTTAGTTTGCAACAAACCACTAAAGAGAAAGAGCTGAGGGGAAGGTGAGAGGCATAAATATATATGCTGTAATAATCTGATCAAATGCCATTAAAACACTGAGCTGAACCCTTCTGAAACCCTCAAAAGGTTCTATAGTCTGCTAAAAAGTTAAAGGTTCTTTTTTTTCTCCTACCACTTAACTGCCCTTGTTCTATCATCAATTCCATAGTCTATCTCAGGCTATGTTAAGTGCAAACATGCTCAGCAAGTGAAAACTCTAAGACTAAGAGACCACGGCTTCTACCTCTGGCTGTAGTCATGAGCCAGGAGTGCTCCTGCACAACAGACTCGTCAGGCTGCAGAGAGCTACTGCCTTCATAATAAATAAGGTTACGCTCTAATGTCAACAGAACACTTTGGGATCAATGCAGTGATCGATCAAATGAGCTTCCAGATTTCTCTCACAATGGACAGGGCCACATTTCTCAAAGGGGAATCAAATTCTGTTCCACTCACCATGACCACCAGACAGCACAGCACAGCACAAAAGGAAGGTGGTGGCATTCATTAGAAAAGACAGAAGAAATTAGGTGTAACTGCCAATGAACTCACATTAGCAGGAATCTCTGATGAACAGACTTAGCTCAACTATAAATGCAAAGCCACCAGGGATTTTTAATTATTAAAAAGTACACCATATGCCAGAGTAACAGAAGACAACTCAGTAATCAAGAATGGTAGTTCTTAATCTGCTTCTATTCTTTTTGTTACTGTGAAGACCATTTCTTTGCAGAAAAAGCTATATGCAAAATAACAATAAATCGATGGAAATGATGTAGCCAAACACAACACTACTACCAAATTCCTGTGTTCACATATTTACTTAGGAGATCTATATGTACATCTACATGATCTATGTAATACATACATGAAGTTTTAGATGAATACCAGCTTTGCTACTGACTTTATTTTGACAAACCACTTACTTTAAGTGTTGATTTCTTTAACCATAAAAAAAGATCATGTTTGTCATTAAACAAAATAGACTTAGAAATGCCTATGAGAAATGAGGAACTATTATTTAGAATGACAGTAATTCATTTTGGTTTGATGGTTCTTACAGAAAGCACTTAGAAAAAAAAGATGTGGCCAATGCTGGTGATGGGGCAGCAGAAGTAAATACCTTGTTTTATTTTCCCAAAATAGCCAGTTTAGATATACTTAAGTATGTATTGGTCCAGGCCACCCATATACATAAAGAAGCTATACCAAAGCTTTTCAAACTCCTAAATCTAGGGCATTTCATAAATGTCAAAACGTTAAAACATTAGAATATTCTACTATGAAAGCCTAAATAAATTCAAAAGGAAAGAGAATATTGACTCTGTCCTCATACTAAATCAAAACCATAGTAACAACTTGGTCTAAAAAACTGAACATGAAGATCTACAACCACATGAAAAGGTTGAAGTTTATGAATGCATTTTCTAATAATAAAAAAAAAACACTCCAAACCAAAACAGACATCTACATATTAGGGAAATTAAGTACTAAGCATTACATATTTTAACACCAAAACAATAAAGGATTTAAATATTATTATAGATCTAGAATTATAAAAATCTGACTTTTAAGAAGATTGACACATTCTGGTTAGTATTATAAAAGGTTCCAAGCAGCACATATCGATGAAATTTTCCAAATGCTAAGTGCTGTAGCTCCTACCCTTCAGAAGTTTAAGTCAGTCTTCTCCTTGACATAGCGATGCCCGGTGCTGATGTTCCAGTCCACACCCTCACACTATAGTTTAGTATAGGCTATATGACAGTATATGCTCTAATACCTTCCAACCATTCTTTACCCCTATTCTCTATGCCACCCAACCTCCATACTGCTGCCAGATTAATCCCTCAGATGTATGGATCTAAGTCATATCACTTACTTGCAAAACAAAAAACAAGAACAAAACAAAAAAAAACCCCACTTCAATATTTTCCCCGATTAGCTAAAATCCTTCTGGCATCCAGAACTCTAGCTGTAGCCGGGCGCGGTGGCGCGCGCCTGTAGTCCCAGCTACTCGGGAGGCTGAGGCAGGAGGATCGCTTGAGCCCAGGAGTTCTGGGCTGCAGTGCGCTATGCCGATCGGGTGTCCGCACTAAGTTCGGCATCAATATGGTGACCTCCCGGGAGCGGGGGACCACCAGGTTGCCTAAGGAGGGGTGAACTGGCCCAGGTCGGAAACGGAGCAGGTCAAAACTCCCGTGCTGATCAGAACTCTAGCTGTAGTCTTAAGCTTCCTCCTGACCTAGACCATGTTTCCCATTATACTTATCTTTGCTCATGCGGCCTGTCTTGCTTTCTGTCTCCACCTATTCCTTCTTTCAAATGCCCATCTGACTTCCCAGAAGCTCATTAATCCTCTCCCAGGTGCCCTCCGTTGCACTATTTCCCTCTTTGGAAACCTCAAGGCACTTCATTAATATAAAAGTTATACATAAGTATCCTATCCATAACAGTCTATGCTCCAATTTACCATTTTAGCTCTTTGTAACCTTTGAAGAAAAAAAATCAAGGACTCCTATACATGGCATAATCTGTTTCAGAGAACTGATTTTTATCCAGTTAATCTGTTTATGAAGGGAAGTTTCTAAGACTTCAGAAGGTAAAAAGATGTGCCACATCAGCTTTCAGATTGCTATTCACTTGGATGACCTCATCTTGAAAGAGAATGCTAGAAGAGCAAAGCGGTGAATGGGTTAGCAAAGGGACCGTTAAGGCAGGCAAGTTGGTGCTGTAGGAGCAGCACTGGGCAGCAGGAGCTTTGACACGCAGCTGGGCTCACTCGACCTGCCCAGTCCTGGTTCCTTCACTGTCAAACCAGGAAATTGTACCTGCTCAACTCCAAGATCCAGTTCTAAACTCCAGAGTTCTAGAAGGATAACACGTTTTCATTGGATCATTACTAATGAGAGATGTGGAAGAAAACGTAACTCTCTGCCATATTTAATCTCTCAATTTCATTTAAAAAAATAACCAAAAAATAAATAAATAATAAATAGCCTCACACATCTTCAACCTAAAAGGCCCATGTTTCAGGATTATTGCATTTTCAAAATAAGTCTTCAAGTTAAAAAAAAAAAAAAATCAAACCAATAAAGAAAATCTATGAGGACTAAGAAAAATCTAACAAAAACAAAAATATATCCTCCAACAAACTTCAAACCACTATATGTGCCAACTAACACTTTTAAAAAAATGTTTTGTTAGAAATTTAAGATGCCAAATAATTATAAAAACTTGTCAGGTAAGCAGTAGGAACAAGTGGTCAAATATTTCTTTCAAGTTGTTTCTGGGTCCCTAACAAAACAAACTCAGATTCAAACTCTAGGGATACGAAAAGCAAAAACTTCAGAACTCCTCACATGATGCAAAGCCAGGTGCGTTAGTAGTACATATACCCCATCCTGTTAGCCTAACTTAAACCCTCCAACACATTTTACTGCACTTGGGCTTTTATAGAGGATTCTCACTCTTCCTCAGTCAATCTTATGACTTCATTAACATGTGAAATCTCTCAGGATAATTTGTCAGGCTTTTTGCCTTAAAAGCTATAGACATGTAAAAAAAAAAAAAAAAAAAAAAGCTATAGACATGTAGCATTTGAGAAAATAATCAGTTTAGGTTCTCCAAGCTTCCAGTCTGAACTTCTGAGTTCAGAAGTCTCACCATAGCGCTGGTGGCTTGATGGTGCCAATTACTGAGGGCTACCACACCCAGCTGGAACAAAAGTATTTTGTGTAGTACTAGAAAGAGCTCTACAAGCATTTCTCTAAGATGCTGCAGGGAAAAGGAATGTTTTCTGGAAAATACTAAAAATTAAATGAAATGAAGTTCTATTTCCCACTTCCCCACCCTAAACTGAAAAACTATCAAAAAAAGAGCCCTGGACCCTTCATTACATTATCACTAACTCTGGTTTCAGCTGATCAGTCCTACCTTCTGATGCCTTGATCACATATCCGCCCTTCTTTTCACCAGGAGGTACATTAAGCAACTGCATAATTCTGTCCAGTAGCCCATGGATTATCTCAAACCCAGGATTCTTGTTGTAATAAACAGCACAGAGATGCCTGTAGTTTCTTGCACCTACATCTGAAAAAAATAAATGAATTGGCCACAAGGCCATAGTGACCATTACTTAAGAAAGTACTCTGGGGCTAAAAAGCATCTTTATGAAACTTAAGAGCTAGAGCAAATGCTTATCATATTGGGGGAAAAAAAGAGACCATTAAGCTCAAAAAGTCTAAATTAAATTATATTGTTTAAAGAACACACATAGGTTGGAAAACTGAAGTGAAGAAGGGAATAACTATCACTAAAGTTAGGAGAGTGATTACTCTAGGTAAAGAGTAGTGATATGATGGGGAAGAGCCTTACAAGAAGCTTTAGATACTGGCAATACTCTGTTAGTTTGGTCACAGTAATGTTTGCTTTACAGTCTTCTTAAACCATGTTACATTTATATTAGTACATATTGAGCTAAAGTTCTTCCATAGATTTATTCCCTTAGCCATTCCCATTGACAAAATATAAAAGGTCTCTTACCTTCCAGGTCACCAAATAAAACAAGGGTATTTTAAGAGACTATTAAAGTAATATAAAAGTGAGCACATAAATGGGGTGAAAAGGGAAACTAACAACCAATTATCTTAGTACCTATCATTCTATCTCTAATCTTATTTAATTTGCAAGACAAAAAGTAAAAGTGGGTTTTATTATCTCTATAAAATAGGACAGGAAAAAAAAATGGAGAAACAAAGGCTCAGAAAGATTTTGCCCAGCGTCAAGCCAACTGGTTAAAGCAAACTATAGTTACATAGCTAATAAGTTATAAAAGCAGAATTTGTCCAGTATTGACCGGCTCTACAACACATGTTCTTTCTACTAAACTCTGGAAATCTCTAAGTCTCTAAAGGATTTAGAGGAGAAAACCTCTAAAGAACTTAGGTGAAAACAATCTAAGAGCAAACTTAAGTATGGATATATACCTAATTAATATAGTCAAAGATGTATATTCTTGAACTGGTTTTGATAGGTCACCTACTTTAGTATTCTCAAGTGTTGTATTTTTGAAGTCCATTAACTATCCTTTCTAGGCATCAACAGGATTGTTAAACTCATGGAAAGTGTATTTGGAGTTAAATTTCTGACCCAACACACGTGAGAAATAATTGTTCTTGCCATGTAACATTTTAGTGCCTCCTGGGTTCAGGGCACTCCGCTCTAGGTATCCCTAGAGGGAGATGGTCAAAGCCTGCACAGGGCCTGCAGACTAAACCCTCAACAATTAATTTCTGAATAAATGACTAAAGCCTAGAAAGGGAGGTAAGCACACACACAAAACTATTAACCAGGTCCAGACCCAGACAGTGGGTCACATTTGAAGTCAGCCAGCTGATGCTGGAAAGGAAGTTCTGTATCACTGTCACTATCATTTCCATTTGCAAGGTGAAACCATCAGAAGAGATTTGGTATATCTAAATGCTCTAATTGAAGGTGTAAGAATAAAGGTTAATATTAAAACCAGGCAGGCATAAACCTCACTAAACCAACCACATGCATAAACTAAAATGAGGGGCTTGATTTCTCTGAAGGAACACACACGCTCGCGTATACACGCATACTCCCTGAAGGGAAAAAAATGAAATGAAACAGAACTAAATTATCCCTTTCATATTACTGACTTGCTCCTGGGTATCTTTGCCATGTGGTACCCATTTGTTGGTGTCACATGCTTCCACTTTAACACACAGACATGTATTCAAACTACTTTGTTGTTCCATTTTTGCTGGGAGAGAAGAGCCCAACAGTAATGCCAGCTTTCAGACAGCTTAGCAACATACTGGAAAGCTTTGTGCCTTGAAATACTTCTTTCCTGATCTCCAAACTACGTAAAACTTACCTTTCTGATAAAAGGAGCAACATCTGGTTTAAAGACTTAGAATTTAGAACTAGTTGATGGATGAACTTAAAATAAAAAAATATAGGACTTAAAATTATACTCTATTCAAGGAAGGTTTCAAGATGTTTGCATAACACACACACACACACACACACACACACACAAATGAGCTATGTATTTCTGGACTCGATTCTCCAATATTAAAGAAAAGCTGCAGGTTTTTAGGGCCTTGTAAGAAACTATTTAGGCTGCCCCTCCAACTCCCACCACTGATTGGCCATTTTTTCCACATTTCCCAAGTGTTACTACTCCCTCTAGACTTCCTTCCTCCCATCTTGCTGATATATCTCTTTTACTGTAGCCGAATTGAATTAAAGGAGGAAATAACCACATATTCAGTTCCACCCATTACTCCCTTGGAGAAACTGCTAGGTATAGTAAAATTCTCATTTCCTAGTATTTTGCACTGAGGGACCATATTACATCACAGGAAGTTCACTCACTGAATGCCACAAAGTAAGAACTATTTAAATTTCATGCCAAAATAAGGGTTTGTTGGAAATGCCTCAGTTCTTTAAAACTCAGTTAACAGACCTCTTGTGTCATGCCATCAAACAATCCTGCTTTTTAAATGGGCCTGCCAAGTATGTCAGCCTAAATTACCAATGTATTTTGCAGACTTCAAAGTACTGCCTGGAGAGGCTGATCTAAACCACCCAAAGGACAGAGGGGGGTGGCCAGCTACAAGTTTATAAGCTGAAAGAACACGCCAAATGATTTTTTAAAAGAGGAGAAAAAAAAAAAGAATGGTACATGATGTCCCTCAGTAAAGTAAAACTATTGCCTACAACTCAAATTTTTCAAATGGGCCCCTGCTTGGTGTAGATCCTCTTTCACTACTAAAGTACCCATGATAAGAAGCAAATTAAGGGTGTTAAGGTTATATTATTCTATATGGACAGCCTGGAAAAGGGCAGAGTCTTCAAGAAAACAACTCCATCTCTATTCTCATATTCACCTGAAGGCCTAAATATAGATGCCAGGAGAAAGGCTACTGAAAAACCAAAAAGGCTTCCACAGTAATCAGTGGCTGACAGCATGAGATTAGTAGTCTGTAGTCTGGCCAAGACTGAGAAAATAAAATGAAGCACCCTGATTTTTAATGCATTCTATCCAATCCATTTCTTTAATACTGGTGCCTAAGAGATTATAGCTAATGTGGCAAATTTTACATATTTCCCTAAGAATTTCAATGTAATATTAAATAATTCACAGTAGCTACAAGAATCCTGTAAAGACATACACCCTAAAAACTAATATGTGAAAAAAGGAACCTTTATACACTGGTTGGTGATAGGGCTGTAAGTTTGTAAAAAAAAAAAAAAAAAGGAAAAGAATTTAAGACAGCAAGCATTTAACGTGTTTACCTATGGAATGACCAATTCTATTTCTACAAATATAAATTAGTACAAGGGTACAAGGATATTCATTACAACAGACATGTTAGCAAAAACCTGGTAGCAACCTAAATATTCATAATAGTCTGGATTATAATGCAGCTACACAATGGAATATTACATAGCCATTAAAAAGAATGAGATGGACAGAAGGTTCATAGGGAAAAGGTAGGTACAGGACAGGTAAAGCATAACTCCCTCTGTGTGAACACTAGAAAGTATTTTTTTTTTTTTTTAAGATTTTATTGGAGAGAGAGAGAGAGAGAGGACAAAGCACAAGTGGGAGGCAGAGGCAGAAGCAGATTCCTCACTCAGCAGGAAGCTACACAAAGGGCTCAAGCCCAGGACCCTGAGATCATGACCAAAGCTGAGGGCAGACACTTAACCAACTGAGCCAGCCAGGCACCCCAACACTAGAAGTGTTTATCTGTTATCTACAGCTATACAGGGAAATGTAAAATAAATGGTTGTATGTGCATAGAAAATATCTGGCAACTAATTTTAAGAGAAGGATTAGGGAGAAGTTGGATACATGTACTTTAATATGAAAAGAACAGAATTACTCTTAATATATATCCATGAAAGTTTTAAAGGTGGCACAAATAAATTTTAAGAACATAAAACAAGAATGATCCCTTAAAATTTCTGTATTATAACACCAAAGTTTGTGTATTATAACACCAAAAAAACAAGGTTTTTTGTTTTTTATTTTGTAATGCTGAAAGCCAAGAAATTAATGTGTGGGGGGGAATCTATGACCTTCTCAATGCATGAAGGAAAAAGTTATAACCTTATGGGTTGGCTTTTAACATAAACCTGGAATGGATTTTTATCTATTAAAAAAATATGATATGCAATGCATGACAGAGCATATTATACTCACGTTTGCAGATTTTAACTATGTGGAACTAAATGTACTAAAATAACTTTCCATATTAAAAATGATATTATTTACAATTAAGATGCCATCATACAGGAGAATGATGCTACTTCAAGTATTGTTAACGTCAATGTTCCTTACACCCATATTTTTTGAATTATTAATTGGAAATTCTACATGCCAAAAATATGAAGTAGTAAAATTAAATTAATCCAGACTGATGACATAAGCTCTCCTCAGAAAACTGCATTCCACATGTGGATGCTAAATAATCTTCCATTATTTGATGGCTACAGAATTAATCGACAGTTTCTCAGAGCTTAAGCATTTCACAAGCTCACAATGAAAACACTTACTGGGCTCTTTATCAAGCAAAGAATTACGGAAAAAACTATAAAGATCTGGCCCTTATATTCAGTAGGTTATAATATACAACAGATCCATGAATGGTAGAAAGAGCAAACTGGAAGAACAAACCAAATCATAGAACAGTGAATTACTTATGTTCTATGCAGCCACGGTGGCCCAAGGAGGAAAAAGGAATTAGAATCTCATATATTGTGATTAACATTAAAAGATTTGATTTCCACATTTAAACAAGTCAGGGTAAGAAATAGATCACTCTGATTTAGAAAAACCTCAGGAAGGGGGTGCCTGGGTGGCTCAGTGGGGTTAAGCATCTGACTCTTGATTTTGGCTCAGGTCATGATCTCAGGGTGGTGGGACTGACTCCACACTGGGCTCTGTGCTTAGCGGGGAGCTCTCCCTCTGCCCCTTCCCCTGCTCCTGTGCGTGTGCTCCCTCCTGCCCTCCAATAAATAAATTTTTAAGAAAAAAAAGCTTCAGGAAGAATGTGACATTTTAGAAACTACCGGAACAATCTGAGGGGCAGATAAAATGCAGCTTGTACCAGACTGTAGCAATGCTTTGGAGACAGCAGGAATGGTCTGCACAGGAAGCAAAGGCTTGGAGTGAGAATGCTTGCTAAGGCAAGTGAGGGAACTGTAGCCTTCCACGTCATCAAGGGCCTGTAACCTACTACTCCATCCGCTAGAATACGAAAACTCAAAGTCTTCGAGTAGTTCACACTAAAGTGCGTGGCGATTTGACTACCACGATTCTCTACAGATGTCGGTCAAACTGACAACTGGACGACTCTATCATGCTACCTTTAAATGACCTTATACCCTTTACAAAGCCAAACTAAGTTCTCTTTCTGAAGCTATGGTCCCTTTTAACCTTGGGGTCAACCCAGTGATGTGTTCTCTTCTGCCATCCCAGGGAGCTTCTAGGCATGCTGGCAGTCTCAGGGACCATCAGGAAATAAACCGTGGAGGCAGGATTCAATGTGCTTTTAATATTAAAAAGCCAGAATGTTGGACTTTGCAAAATATAGTTGCTTTTCTGGGCACACAGATTAGCAATTTATAAGTAGGTCCTTTGCTCCTCTAAAGTAATTTACTATTTTGTTTATAGTTTAGTTATTCTTGACATCCAATGAAAGGATGGACAACTGAAACCAATCAATAACTCACACAGCAGCCTTATTTGATAGCTCCAAGGTTGCTTCTATTGACTTCCGTTATAAAGCTGAAAATTTACCCCACGGCAGAGTCCGCATTTAACTTCTTGTTCCAAAGACACATGCCACCCTGCCCAAAAGGTATAAATCAGCTTAGTTGCCAGAGTCATGACTAATTTTTAACAACACTGCAGCAACTTTGGATCTTACAGCTCAACAAATGCAGTGACTGGCTCAGCCTCAAAGAATTGGAATGTGTCGGACTTCAAGTGGAAGTCTTAATATCTGAGAAGTGTGCCTGACTTAGTTGCTAAAGAGGCTGCTGGCCTGACAGTCTCAGACATGGACAGTCAACCAAAAAGTCCACCAGAGCATAAGAAACTGTCTGATGAGGTCAAGCATGAAAACAGGAGCTAGGAGGCTTTCATTTACACTTACAGGAATGTAAATCAAAATTTGTGAGAGGCATATTGAAATCCAGCATAGATTCCTTTTTTGTTTCCATTGTGGAAGATACGCCTGCTTACACAAAACTGACAGGAGGCTGAGAGCCGGGATTTTCCTTAATGTTAGAGAACAAGTCAGTGGCAATTGTCACTCCTGTGTGCTATCAGGGAACCCACCTATAAAAACCCATTTACCAGTCCGTCTTCCTCAAGACGGGAAACTCTTTCTCTTATATTCCAACCAGACCCTAGCAAAGAAAACAAAAACAAAAACAAACAAACAGACTTTTTTGCCAGTACAATGAATGAGAGTGCCCTGCTCACCCTTGCCACACATTTCTCCCCTTCTGAACCAGCACTTTGGGTATGGCCCCCACTAATGAAAATCTAGGATGTTATACATTACTGGAAATCTATCATTTCACTTAATGGTCTAGATTTTTCTTTTTCAAAACAGTTTGAATATTTAGGAGGAAATGGCTAATATAAAATCCAACAGAGGGGCGGCCCAGGGGGCTCAGTGGTTTAGCGCCACCTTTGGTCCAGGGCCTGACCCTGGAGACCCGGGATCAAGTCCCACGTTGGGCTCCCTGCATGAAGCCTGCTTCTCCCTTTGCCTGTGTCTCTGCCTCTCTCTGTGTGTGTGTCTCTCATGAATAAATAAATAAAATCTTAAAAAAAAAAAAAAATCCAACAGAAAAATGCTTACTGGTTTGAAAGGCAGTGAAATATATGTGCTCAATTCATTCATTCAGGAGAAGTAGGTAATGAATGACTAAAAACATAACATTCCTGTTTTTAGTAAATTGCCCTATCAGTATATTTTGGTTTTGAAACCCTAAAAAAGATAAGAAGTCAGTTAAATCAAAATTTAGGATAAAAATGAGCTCCAAGTGCCTCATTTTTAGTGTCCGCAAGGGGACATTAACCCTTTAATGGCCAGAAGTTTCCAAATCATTCTCGCAGAAAATTACCATAGACCAGGATGCTACGTATCCAGCCCTAGGGACTGCTGACACTCTAGCAGTAAAAAAAGACCTGAAACAGTGCTTATAACATGGCTAGAACTTTTAAAAATGCAATTTCATTTAATCCTTACAAAAAAATCTAGTTAGTGCTATTGTCATCCTCATTGCAACAGATGAGAAAACAGGCACACAGAAATTAAATAAACTCTCGAAAGTTAAGCAGCTCATTAGTGGCAGAACCATGACTCAAAACCAAGTACTCGTGCTGGCTGTACAGTCTTAAGTAAATCCATGTGTTATGCTGCCTTTCCTACAGAATCCTCTATACATAGTGTACACACTGAATGACAAGTAGGGAGTCCACTTGTACATATGTAGAATAATCCATCAGAAAAGCTATTTGTTATGACATAAAATCCAGGTCTACCTAAAGAGAGAAAACACCCCAAAGCAATCTTAGGTTTTTAAGATGGTAAACTTACTGAGCACACTGACCTCTTCTCATTCCTCAAATTTTACTAACAGGATAGAAAATTTTAAAGAAAATAAACCATAAGTACAAGACAACAGGCAAAAATGATGTCAGATAAAAATGTTCCCATGGGGAAAACAGTGGAATAATCACAACTAAAAACCCAAATAAGATAGGTCTGCTACAGAGACGAAAACTATTCCTTCTGATGAAACAAAGTGCAGAAGTGGAAATCTGAGTTAAAAAGTATACAGAGTAGGGATCCCTGGGTGGCGCAGCGGTTTGGCACCTGCCTTTGGCCCAGGGCGCGATCCTGGAGACCCGGGATCAAATCCCACGTTGGGCTCCCGGTGCATGGAGCCTGCTTCTCCCTCTGCCTGTGTCTCTGCCTCTCTCTCTCTCTCTCTCTCTCTCTCTGTGACTATCATAAATAAATAAAAATTTAAAAAAAAAGTATACAGAGTAGGTTTCTGGGGTTATCACCAGGATGACTTACTAAACGACGGCCTACAGCACCTGTGCAGCACAACAGTTTGCTCTCAACAGGCGAGGCTATCTACAAGCATGGGTCTCGGGGCAGAGTGGAGTCTATGTCTGGGCCTTCCCAAAAGACACATGATAGAAAAAACAGTGAAGATATCCCTACCAAGGACTTCAATATAGTCAAGTGCTGCGCACTTACAGTGAAAATTTCCTATGGTAATCATGGGGACCCCAGCTTGCTCCTCACCCTCCAGACTCTGAGCTGCTTGCTTGTAAGCATGCCCAGCCCTGCAGAGCCCTGTAGGGAGCCCTTGCCATTAGGAAGGAGGCTTACTACAGAAATAGTACAATAATACTTCTGAGGAAACAGACTCATTTTGTTTACCTAAAAACACCTGGAGATTGAATGTGAGGGGATGGAGAAACATTTATTATGCAATGGATGTTACAAAAGCAAGCCGGAGTAGCCATACTTATATCAGACAAACTAGATTTTAAACCAAAGAGTGTAACAAGAGGGGAGGAAGAGCATTATATCATGATAAAGGGGTCTATCCAACAAGAAGATCTAACAATTATAAATATATCCCCAACTTGGGAACACCAAAACATAAAACTTTTGAGGAAACTCAGTATAATTAACCCTACCCTGTATTTGTAAATATGCCTGGATCACCAAGGATCAAAACCTACAATTCAAAGAGCTAAGATAAAAGGAAAGGAGTCGAAGTTAACAGAAAAATTTGACACTAAAATTCTAACAAGTTCTTAGTTATCTGTACCAATGGAGGATTTGAAGAACAAGAACACTCAGAACTACTTATAGCTGGCCCTATGAATGTTTTCTGATTTCTACCACAGACTGGCTACCCAGAGAAGATTCCACGTAGATGGATAGTAAAATAAACTTTTATTCTCTAAGGATATATGCACAGAGACCAAATTCTGGCCCTATCTCTAAGTCCAAAATTTATGCAGCCTCGGGCAAATTACTACTGGTCTTAGTTTTCCTATATATTAGGTAGGGACAATGTCTTTTGATCCTATCTGCCTCAAAAAGATAGATTAACAAAAGAAAAATGGTATATTTTTAAAAATTCTTGAAAATTATAAAGCACCATACAAATGCAAGGCGATGCTGTTAACTGAAGACAAGGCTGCATCCTGGGGAGCAAATGGAATCCAGCTTTAGCTGAAAAGTTTGCTATGGAAGGTCCACATATAGTCAAGTGGCATGGCTCTATTACCTAAGATAGGCTCATTTACAGTCCATAGTTGTTGACTACTCGGGGTAGTCAGAATAATGCCATATTATCTTCTTCAGGAGAAGCTGAGAAAAAGGCCTTTGCTGTTGACAACTGATAAAGAACACACTCCGAATTTTGCACTCTGGAGTAAAACTCCTGAATAAACATGGTTAGGACTTAGAGAGTTCAATCCAAGGAACCAGAGAAATACTGCCAGGAATTCAGTCTTTTGATGGTACTGCTCACCAAGAAATGATCTCATATGCAGCTCCAAACAGACTTCTGTAAGTCTGACAGACAGCTCTGGCAATCCGGTTTAAGTACTACTCTAAATATACGTCTATTAAAGAACCTCAGAGTTCCAAATGGTGGGCCAAGCAACAAGTCCAGCCTGTAGTCAAGACAAAACCTGGTAAAACACATTTACAATAACTAGTACAAGAGTGATGGTGAATAGCCACTGCTAAACTGGAATGACAAGATATCTAATACTTAAAAATGATATGCGCATAAACCTCAAGATAGAAGAAAATGTTTCATCATACTTCGAGTTTTTTTTGTTTTTTTTTTTTTTAATTTTATTTATTTGACAGAGAGAGCAAGCACAAGCAGGAGGCATGGCAGAGGGAAAGGGAGAAGCAGGCTCCTTGCAGAGCAGGGAGTCAGACATGGGGCTCAAACCCAGGACCCTGGGATCATGACCTAAGCTGAAGGCAGACACTTAACCTACTGAGCCACCTAGGTGCCCAAGTTGAGGTTTTAACAGGGTTCTTCATAAATGTTAAGTTCTTTAAGATTTGTTTTCCACTAAAAGAAGAGAGAGCAACCAAATATCTCAATATCTTGCTTGGATGGATTTGTATCAATCATGAAATCTAAATTTATGAAACAATTGGGAAAATTTAAACACCAAGTGAATGGGTTATTATTATTATTTTTTAAAGATTTTATTTATTTATGAGACAGAGAGAGAGAGAGAGTCAGAGACACAGGCAAAGGGAGAAGCAGGCTCCATGCACGGAGCCTGATGTGGGACACGATCCCGGGACTCCAGGATCAAACCCTGGGCTGAAGGCAGCACTAAACTGCCGAGCCACCCAGGCTGCTGGATGGGTTATTTTTAAGAAACAAAAGTGGTATCTTTTATCTTTAAATACACATATCTTTTGGAAATACATAATAAAGTGTCTGCTGGTGAAATGGTAAGATGTCTAGGAATTACATCAAAACAACACGGGGAAGTAGGCTGGAGTATAGATGAAAGAAGACTGGCCATGTGCCAATAAAACTGCTAAAGGTAGGTACTGGATTCATGGGGGTGATTATACTATTCACTTTTGTACAGAGGTGAAATTCTCACAATAAATTGCTTTAAGTGTACAAATGAAAGGTGACTCATTCTTACCTCTGCTAGAATCTTTGACTACAATGTCAGAGATTTCAAACAGCTTCAGAGGAAGGGGCATCTTCCGATTTGCAGCGATGGTCTTTAGGAGGCCAGGAAGAAGGGTAGTGCGTGCCACCTACAGGAGAAGACACGAAATTGCACTGACCAAATAACCCAAGCGGACTTGGTTCTAAGACAAGGCCAAAAGAATTCAGCTTCACAGTAATAGGACTCCTTTGGAAAATGCAATGTATAAATATCCAAATCATTTATAATTTTCAATTCCAAGACAAAAGAAAACTGAAAATACCCTGGCTTCCAAAGTTACAAAATGAAAAATCATAAAATGTGATCAAAAACTGAGAAAATATTATAAATACAGTGCCAGTAGCTAGGATCAGTTATCTTGGCATCATCTTTTAAATTAAAAGTTAGCTTTTAAGATTGCAAATATATAAATTTTCATATCCTGTTTTATCTTATAAATTAAAGGAGATTATAAGAAATACAAGCATTCAAATAGATTAAATATAAATTAATCAAATCCTTAAAAACCATGACCAGGGAAAATGTAAATGCAATTAAAATATAACAATGAGAAAAGAGAACACAAATATGTAAGCACTAAAGAAATAAGGCAGCCACTAAGGGCAAGCTGTGCCTATGGTGTTCAGCTTAGTACCCAAAGAAATATACTTCTAAAAACAAAAAGAAAAAAGAAAAAAAGAAAAACCTTCCCTGCTTCTGTCTTAAATAAATTTCTCACTCTAAGCTACAGGAGATAAGTCAGCTTTCAACACACCATGTTCCCAGAAGAGATTTATGAGCAGTGATAAGGCATCATCGTTAAGATCCTGGGCTCATAGCAGACACCAGCACCACTACACCCTTTGCCCAGACTACTCCATGAGCTTAAGCTGGTGTCCCTGCTTCCACTCCTGGCATCTTATGGCCTGTTTTCCACACAGTGATCCTTTAAAGCCTACATCAGATCATGAAACTCCATGCTCAAAAATCCAACAGCTTTCCATCAAATTCTGAATAAAATCCATGCCCTGCATTAGGTCCTACCTGAATCTGGCCCTGGCTACCTTTCCACCCTCCATACCTGCTGCTCCCCACAGGCTTACAGTGTTTCAGCCACGCTCTGCAAAGCAGCGTTCCACCTCAGACCTACACACCCCCTCCCTTCTATAGCATACATTCTTCACCTGGATTCACATGTGGTGGTCTTACTTTCTTCAGGTTTCTGGCCAATAGGTCCCCACAGAAGGCTGCTCTGACCACCTAGGCTAAAACAGCAGCCCTTCCTAGATCATACAGGCATAACAGGAAGCCCCTACACAGACACTCTGGTAGAATGTGTGTCTATGGAAAGAGAACACCTTTCCGATCTGGTCCCTCTACCACCTGCTGCTACTGGTCTTCAACTCTATTATTTCGTAAATAACACTCCCATTCACAGCTGGAGAGAAAGTGCTCAAACCACTTATACAAATGAAACTACAATGTTAAAAGAAGGCTTAACTTACTGGAATATAAATAAGCTATCTTAGTAAATAGGTTTTCCTAGTGTTCCCCACCCCCCCCCCCACATTTGATAAATCAGCCTTACTTGCTTGTTTAAAAACTCACAGCAATACAAAAAATTACATCTGAATCCAATCATGATTCTAGATCTACCCACCAATTTACTATAAACATCGGGGACCACTGGAATGTATTTAACAAAATCCTAACTGTAGGAACTACAAGACAAATGACTCAGTTTCTTCAATGAAGAAAGCACAAAGAAGACAGACACACAGATAGAAGGGACAATCTGTAGATTAAAAGAGACTTAAGCACATCAATTTTGACTTGGGATTCAAATGAAGTTCATACAAACTATTTAAAAAATTGAGATAACCGGGAAAATTTGAACAATGACTGGACATTTAAGAATATTAAGGAATACTACTGCTAATTTGGGGGAATGTGATAATATTCTATATTTTTTATCATTATAATAAAAATTTGTATCTTTTAACTGACATTTTTCTTTTCATCCATTCTCTAACATATCTGTCAGAAAATAGCCCCAAATTAAGAATTATGCAAAAGAAAGAATGGGCTTAGGCAATAAACTGAGTTACAAGCCCATAAACAACCTTACGTTTAACCATAAATAAACAGAAACCTGTTAGCCACATTAGTAATGGTAGGACATACCTACTAGAAAAGCAGGAGGGAAATACAGAATCTGTCTAGTCTAAAAGATGGGCTCATCTAACGATTTTATGCAAAAGTATTGATTCTGAAAGTGTATTAAACTATAGCTATTTATAGTATATTTAATGTGTTTCTGATTTTCCTTCCACTTGGATATAACAGAATACAGGATGTAAACCCTACAGAACATTACCACATTTTAAGAACTCTATCAGGCTTGATAAATGAAACTGGGTAAAAAAGGAAAATTTGGAATCAACTCAAAAATTCAGTAAGATTTACTGAAAAATCCATCTACCAAATGGATTTGAGTGTCTCTTATTGAAAAGAACCCCATGAGCATCTTTCAAGAGCAGTAGAAAAGCTAGTGGACCTTATTATCGCAATCCTTAAAATTGGCATAAGAATTCTTCCGAGTTCTGACCCTGAATACAGAGAAATAATTTATGTACTTGATGAATATTATCAGTTATTTCTTTTAACTAGTAGTCTAGCCTAAATCTACCACATTAGTGAGGAGATTGAATCTAACTTTTAAAATTCCAAATTTTAACATTTTCAGAGCTTGAAAATTTTTTTAGAACTTACTAAGACTCCATCCCCTACGTTTACAGATGTGAAAAATCAAGATTCATAGAAACTATCTCAAGTCAGAGTTCACATATTATAAAAGCATTTATTTTCTTGAAAGCATTTCCTCCCAATTCTAAGATTCCCCTTGAATCTAAGCCAGGGTTAAAGAAAATCATAAAGAATTGCATGTGTAAGAAAAAGAGAATGAGAGCAGACCAGTATGAAAGACAGGAGATGGTTTGAAGTCCTTCATGAACAAAGACATTATAAACTATAAGAACAGCACTTAAAAGCAATTTCCTAATGTAGTAATGTATCATTTAACATTTAGAGTATTCTCACTGAAATATTCCTGAACTCCATGTGAAACTGCCATTGAACTAGTGGATTACTGTGAAAAAAATGGAGGCAGTATAGTCAAGAACTGAGGTAGCAACTAATTTCAAGGTAAATGACTTAATGGAGATGCTAGGAAAGGGTTGCTGACTCATTTATTACAAAATGGGTAGAAAAGATGAAATCTGAAAATAGTACTAAAATCAACTGATTTGAAGTGAATGAAATGGAAAGTTCAGACAAAGGGCTAGATAGCACAAAGGAAGCAAAACACAACTGTAAACCAATCAAGAAAAGATTAAAAAGTGTTAAGAATTCATCAACATGGGGTACCTGGGTTAAATGTCCCATTCTTGGTTTCAGCTCAGGTCATGACCTCAAAGGACCTAGGATAGAGCCCCAGTCAGGCTCCTTGCTCAGCAGGGAGTCTGCTTGTCCCTCTCCCTCTGCGCCTCCCCCCTATATTTGCTTTTTCTCACTTGTGCACACATGCTCTCTAATAAAATCTTTAAAAAAAATTTTTAATTGGGTGCCTGGTGGCTCAGTCAGTTAAGCGTCTGCCTTTGGCTCAAGTCATGATCTCAGGCTCCCTGCTCCGTGGAGAGCCTGCTTCTCCCTTCCCCGTCCCCTGCTTGTGCTCTCTCTCATCCTATCTCTCTCAAATAAATATTCTTAATTAAAAAAAAATTTAGGGGCACCTGGGTGACTCAATTAAGAATCTGCCGGCTCAGGTCATGACCTCAAAGTCCTGGGACTGAGCCCCATATCAGACTCTGCTTCTCCTTCTTCCCCTGCTCATGCATGCACACTCTCTAATAAAATAAAATCTTAAAACAAAACAAAAAACCTAACTCCGCTCCTTCCCGATGTGCTAATAATTTAAAAAAAAAAAAAAAATCTTTGAAGTCTTTAAAAACAAAATCCATCAACAAAGTTATGTAAGAACTATATTCTTATCCAAGAAGAGATTTTTTAAAAAGCTCTAAGATTGTCATCTTAAGTATAACTTATGTACTGCCTCTCAGTATTTACCCAAATTCTTACCTACTTAAAATTCTCACCTGAAATTCAGCCGTTTTAGGATTACTAATGTGGACTGCCTTTGTTGCAGAGATGTCCAAACCAAGTTTATCAGCAATATCTTCTTGGGAGCACTAAGAAGTACATGCAACATAAAGAAAAACAATGACTGAACTTAATATACAAAGTATTTAATGCTGTAAGTCAATTTATAATCTCATAATAATGTAGATTCTTTATATAAAGAATAATAAATACATCAACTAATTCAGGGCCACTGCAGATCTAATTTAACATGAACTGTTCTCTTATAAGGAGTTCCACCTATGATAGAGAGGCAAGGGAAGTTTTTCATATGTTGATGGCACAACTGTATTTGGGCCCTTCGTAAGCTAGCCTTCCATTTACCTTTCCAGTCTAGTCTCTCACAATTAGCAACCCATTCTCTGAATCTTACACTCTTCCTTACTTTCACCAGAAATGCCTTCTCCACCCTACCCACTCCCATCCCCCAAGGTCTACTGCTTCCATAAAAATATTCCGAATGACTCCTGTCAAACTGTCTCCCCCCCTTGGTGTTCCTATGGCTTTGATTACCGCGATAAGCCCTGCTAAATCCATACTGACTTGTGGTAGAATGGTAAACTCAAGTGGCCCGAATTCTGCCCAATGTTCTTTCTACTTGATCGTTTAACTTCTTTGCATAGGGGCTTGATAAAGCTCTGAGCAAAAAACTCCTAACCTGTTCACACTCCAAAAAGAGAAAGATATCTGTCACACTAAAAAACCAGGATGACAGACAGAATTATGAAAATAAAACCATTAGATGCATCACATCTAATAAATGAGTTAACAAGATAATGCAAATAAAGTACCTGGCACAAACCGTGCTCAAAAAATATTGAGGATTAATAAATTACTAAGAATAATCACATATTTTTTTTGAATAATCACATATTAATGCTAACTGCTGCAAAAGGAGTTTAAAACTTAACATAAAAACTGATATACCATATTACTAAATGATTTTCCAACATTAGGGGATATTGCCTATTGTGCTATTCTACAAAGTGGCCTTCAAGGACTAGTTTGTTTTTCCTAGCGTGCGCGCACGCGCGCACACACACACACACGGGTTTAGATTTTATGTCAAAGCCCATTCTAATGATTCCTGCTGAGCTCTCTTGGGAAGGATACTGAAGCTGCATCCAGGCAGAGCAGACAAGAGCTCTCTGATCTGTCAGGCTGCAGAGGTGGAGAATGGTGGCAGACCCGCTGGAAATAATCAGATTTTCTCCCCAGCATGGAGGAGTTTTTATTACAAGATATAATGTGATTAATTAGGAAGTGCAATTTAAATAATGCAATCTATTCTCAAGCAGAACTAGTACTGTGTATGTAAAAGAAGTGTTCCACAAACTCACGGCAATGTGGGGTATCTGAGTGGCCTCATACTCCATGATGACAATGGAGGACAAGGGACAGATTAGAAGCAGCGTGAAATCAAGGTGACCTAAAGTGGCAGGAGCTAGCAAAAAACATTTTTAAATATTTTTAAATGTTAAAGTGTTTCTTTTAAAGTGTTAGAATATAATAGGTCAGTGAAGCCCATGATTTTTATAAATATTCTTATACTGAGGCTATAAGTAAATATTTAGCTTTAAAAGTGAGTTAATTTAAAATATTACAACTAGTATGCAGACATAGTAAAAATCATGATGAGATAACAACTACTTGTATTTGGAAAATAAAGGGCTACATTTTAGAAACAGCTCTGTTTCTCTCCTACAAGACTAGATATGAGGCTCAGAGATACAGAAATTTCAACATAAGATCTAAGTAAGAAAACTGTAACATGTAATGTAATGACATATTTGAACCTCTAGCACCCACTACTCCTTTTCCCCATGGTGATAATGTGTTGAGATGACTTCGGACAGCCGGACAGACGGTTTCTGGTACTGCTTGTGGACAGCTCAGCCACAAGCCTTAGGCACACACAGGCCTGGCCCAGAGTCCCTGGCCCACAGCAGACTGGCCGTAAGGAATGGGACAGGCTACCTACATCACCTGCTGTGTAAGATAGGAACACGTTCTGCAGGGTGCTGCAGGGAGATGGAATCACATGCATGAAGCCCTGGACAGAGGATAAATTCTCCCTGCAGAGCAGCCACAGTCAGGCAGAGTATATGCACATGGGGCCACATGGTCACAAAATCAAAACTCACTACTTATATAAAAGGGCAGGGAGGTACACACGCCAGCCAATGTGAGTTCTGGGGAGGAAAATAGGGTTGGAATCTGAGGGGAAATGGAGGGGACCGATCATGGGTTACTCTACTTGGTTCTGTACAGGTTGAATCCTTTCAAATTAATCCTATGCTACTTAGTTCTTAAAAATGAAACACATTTCTCAGTACTATTTTCTCTATTTCATTGATGTTCACAACTCTGCATATACATACGAACGACATGGTACTAAGAACCAAGCACACACTGGCTGAGACAACAGAAAAGCACTGCTCTAAAAGCCAAAAGGCTAGGACTCCAGTCCTGGTCCTCGTGCTGTCCGTGTACACTTCATTAGGTACTTCTCCTGTTGACCTCAGGCTTCCTTACTCCTACTCATGCCTGGCATACAACAGATGCTCCATAAATGCGGAATAAAGGACTGCTGAATCAAAAACATGACAACCCTGAACTAGAAGATCTCAAAGGTCCTTCCGAGGTTAGCACCCTATGAATTACAAATGCTCAATCAAGGGAGAGAAGGTGCATCTCCTTTCCAACTGCCCTCTCCCCACAAACTGGTAGTAATGTAATGCCCACCACCGCGTTCCCTGTAAATCTAAGATAGAGAAGTCTGTCTGGAGTTGAGTTGGAGGGAGAAAATGGAGTCGTTCTGCTTGGTTTTTTTTTTTTGCCCTACATCATTACGCTGACACCTACTTGAACACTCCAGAACAACACATCGACTCCTCACAAATGCTCAGTATGAGAAGAGGAAACTATAAATGGCACAGGCGTTTTATTCTTTTCAAATGGTCAATCTGGTGGGGGAAGGACATTTCCTTCTACTTTGTAATAAAATTCATTTCCTGATTTAGGCCTTTTATGTCAGCTTTCCAACTCAAAGCAAATGTCATGAACATGTTCAAAGACAAAGAAGTTTAATGTGGAACAGTCCACAAACCCTTAACTAGGGCGGCATCTAGTGGGCACAGACACAACCAAATTAAGGCTAAAAAT
Source organism: Canis lupus baileyi (assembly GCF_048164855.1). Taxonomy (NCBI): domain Eukaryota; kingdom Metazoa; phylum Chordata; class Mammalia; order Carnivora; family Canidae; genus Canis; species Canis lupus. The sequence goes on along the minus strand of NC_132873.1, from coordinate 2,233,029 downwards.
TCCAACTTCATCAATTTGGTTATGAAATTTATTATGAATCCAATACTTGACACTTCCTTAAGAGTACAAAATACACTGTTATCTGTCATTTAAGACTTTTGACCTTCATGATTTTTTTGTGACTAAAAAAGGAAACACTAAAAAAAATAAAAATAAAATAAAAAATAAATAAAAAAGGAAACACTTCTTCACTAGAAACTACAATCTCAAGTAAAACAAGTTATTCTTCTAGAACCTGGAAAATTTTAGCAATCTATATGTTGTAAAGTCATAAGGAACCAGAGTACAACAACTCAGAGATTCTGTGTCAACAATCAGCTGCACAAACAGCACAGGAGACCTACCAGAGCAAAGGTCAGCGCTTCCGTGAATCCAGCAGCTGCCATGTCCTGTCTTAAGAGTTCTGTGAGTTTATTAAGAGGAAACTGAAAAAAAAAAAAGATATTAAACTTTATGCCACCTCAATGAAATTTCCTGTAACAAAAGGTTCATACAGAACATGTCATTAAAAGGCAAACCTCCTTCCATCCTTACTGATACTGCTGGTACACCACCCCTCTCTGCCTACCTCCCCACTACCCCGATTCTCCCTCCTATACAGATGGCACAAACCCCCCACTTGACCTCTTCCCCACCAAACTACTTCTGCCTTCAGGCCAAGTTCGGAACATGAATTTCCCCAGTTCAAGATTCAAAAGGGCTCCAAACTTGAAACCTGTCTTTCTTCAAGTACTAGTCATCACAGGTTTTGAACTTACTCTAATCCACACCGGGCATCTGTTTTGTATCCTCTCCATAGCGAATGGCTCTTCATAGCAGAGCACGTCCAAATACTACTTAATTCCTATGTGCTGTTTTTCTGGAAGCCTTCCTGGCATTCAATAATCAGTTTCTAACAATAAGGAGTACTTATTTAAGGGTGCAATCTTACTTGATTAGCTATGGTGTAGGTTTTCGGGAGAGTCATCTGAATGTTGTTATAACCATAAGCAATAGCTGCATCTTCTACGATATCACAGGCATGGATAATGTCAGCTCTGGTTGGAGGGATTTCAATCTCAATCTGATTCCCATCACCTATTACTTCTGACTTTAAATACATCCTGGTTAGAAGCTTGGCAATATTTTCTGGAGTTTCTCTGAAACAGGAATGTACAATCCATAAATTTCACTGGATTACTTAAAATGTGCTTATATCTTATTTTAAAATATTCCATTATCTGAAATATCATCTTTCTTTCTAAGTTCCATGAGATATCAGATACCCTAACAGATGATTTATTATCATTTACTCTGAAAAGATATCAAAATCCTAAGCATTCTTTCCGGATAAATTAAAGTGTTGTACATACTTTATTCTTGAATTCTCTCCAAGAATAAATGTTTGCAAACATACCTGATTCCAACTTTTTTGTTAATTAGATCAGCTCTCACTATTTCCTTTCGGTAAGCCAGTTCCTTTAAAAAGAAAAAGTTTGAGAAGCTTTCATGAGTCCCTGTCAGCTACAGTGTTAGACTAACTTTACCTCATCTTATGGCAGTTTCACTGCCTTCCCAAAAAACTGTTGTTAGAGACACTAAAAATAAACATTTATGTTTCAAAACATTACAGAGGAATAAATCTGCTACCACAGGTTCATAATGGAACATTCTATTTGCTAGACAACTGGAACTGCTCAGAAATAGAAAATGCCAAACACTTTTCTCTCAGATGGCCAGTCACCATTCTCTGCAGTAAAACCCTGGGGCATTATGTCATTTCTAAGATGTTTATAAATCCTAAGGCTTTTTCAGTCTCCTCTCAAGCAAGCAGGTTTCAGGACCAAGAAACAATAATTCAGGTATCACCATGTACTATCAAAAAAAAAAAAAAATCACCATTATACTAAGTCCAAGTGTTACAAAGAAATTCCTTTCTTATCATTCATCCAGGTGGGGGAATGTGACCAGGCCCCCAGACAGTCCTAGTGATCATCAATCTGGTCCAGGGGATGGTAGGACTGGGAGCAGCTCATAAATCAGTACTCATTCTCCTTCAAACAGTATATAACCTTACCATGTTAGGTAGGAACAAACATGTATAAACCCCAGGCTTTTCAGCACCTCTGCAAACATATCTATGAATGTTTATCATTAACTTACTCTCAAAAGAATAACTACCACTGGCAAAAAGGCTATAAATCTAAAACCCTGATCGGACTCAAGTCCAATAAGCCTTGCCACTCAAAATGCAATTCTGAAGCAGAAGTTATCATCACAACTCGAGAGCCTCTTAGAAATGCAGGCTCTAGGGCCCTGGTAGCAGTGACACAAGACCTACTGAACCCTGAATGGAGGGTTATCAAGATCCTGAGGTGCTGTGACAACACACTACGGCTTAAAAAGCATAAAACTCGATGCTAATGATGGCAACAGAAACTTTTACAAGCAGTTACATGAACAGTACGAGACACCTTCAAGATAATCTTAACCCAGACAACAGATACTATTAGATTCCTTATCAGTGAAGCGGGAATAGTAAAGTTTTAGATGAATAACTATTCCTAGGGATCCCTGGGTGGCGCAGCGGTTTGGCGCCTGCCTTTGGCCCAGGGCCCGATCCTGGAGACCCGGGATCGAATCCCACGTCGGGCTCCCGGTGCATGGAGCCTGCTTCTCCTTCTGCCTATGTCTCTGCCTCTCTCTCTCTCTCTCTCTCTGTGTGACTATCATAAATAAATAAAAATTAATTAAAAAAAAAAAAAAAAAAAAAAGAATAACTATTCCTAGATCACAACAATCGTAAGCTGCTGGACCCTGCTGCTACTATATTCCCAGTGCTTACAAAAATGCTTGGCAGATAATAAGTACTCGGTATATAGTTAATAAATAAATGCATCAAGTAACAAATGAACAAATTAATGAATTAACAACTTCAGGAGCCTAATTCCGAAGCTCGCACCATTAACCATTGGTCTCTCTGACTACCTACCCCTTATCTCCTCTGGTCCTCTTATTCCAAACTCCATTATTTTATATGCAATAACAGAAGATTAGGAAAGAACTATCAAAGTATTTAGAAAAAATATGCTATTTCATGTGAGGAAGAATCAGTTCCTCAGAGGATCATTCTATTCTGGGAGGACAATCTGAAAAGAGCAATTCTAATCTACATTCAAAAGGAAATAAATTAACAAATAACACTGATACGGTAACTCCTTTTCAGAAATCCCACTATTTCAAATTTACGAAAGCTCTTTATAATTCAAATGATTTCAAGGACTTACCTACTTGAGAAAAATGAACCAAATTTTAAGGTATCTCTTTCCTCCCCCAAGTACCTATTTCACTTTTACTAACACTTGACAATTCCTCATATTAAAAAGAAAAAAACTTTTCTCAAATCAGACATCATTTTAAAATTGACTAAAAAGCTATCTCTGGCCAAACCAACTACTGCTGTGGTAGATCATATAGATGGCCACATTCTTCCCTTCTGTGCTGTACCCATGGCCTCACAATAGGACACTTCAGGTCTTGGCATTTAGAAAAGGGAGTCTATTTCACCCCCCACTTGAATCTAGCAAAATGGCCAAGGCCAACAGGACACCTTAAAAATACTTAAGCACTGGACTTGCTCTCATGCTGTTGGGAATCCTGCAACCACCATCATACAATGAAAACCAAGCTAGCCTGCTGGATGACAGACACTTGTGACTCCAAGGCTAAGGAGACTTGTGAGAGTAGAGGCTAGCCTATCAAATGGATGATTACACAGGAACAAGCCCAGGAGAGGTTGGCCAAGGCACACTAGAGCAGAAAAACTACCCAGCTGATCAACAGAATCATGATAAATCACTGCTGTTTTACATTACTAAGTCTTGAGATATCAGTTTATTACATGACAAAAGCTAATAGGCACTACAAAATTTTTAAAATCTGAGACTGCCCATAATTTCAGTTAAGTTTTCTAAAGTTACAGACTTATTTTGAATTATGATCAATATTCCAGAATAAAATATGAAGCTAAATGCTCATGTTTTCAGGAAGAGAAAGGTTTTGATCTTGGCAGGCTTTATCAACTTCAGAAAAAAAAATTTTTTTTTTCCAGAAACTATTTCAACAGTAGAAACGATTCCAGGCTATGAGTCACTTAAGTGACAGGAATAGTGAAAAATCTAAAGAGTTTGAAGAATGGCCTCACTGAATCATAACCACAACTAAATGACTAATACAGTCATGTGTTGGAATAGCCATCTTTATATTAATAAAATCATCTTAGAAGAAAAAAAACAGATTAAGAATGTTTTTGTTTTACCAAGATTCCATGTCTTAAAAATAATTGTGCTTACTACTTAGTCCTGTTAATACATCTGGAATTATTAGTTACAGTGATGGCCTTCAGCAACTGTTAATTCAAGTATCAACAGACTAATTAGATGCGGAGGGCTGAGTAATCTTAAAAGTGATGAGACTATAAATTACCCATTTAACTAGTTAATAAAAGAATAAATCAGAACCTGCACCCAATGTTCATAGCAATAATGTCCACAATAGCCAAACTATGGAAAGAGCCCAGATTCATTGAAAAATGGATAAAGAAGATGTGGTATATGGTGCGTGTGTGTATACACATGTATGTATACACATATACACATGTATACACACACATACACATACAATGTACTCATCAAAAAAAATCTTAAAAAAAAATCTTGCCATTTGCAATTACATGGATAGAACTGAAGGGTGTCATTCTAAATGCAAGTAAGTCAATCAAAGACAATTATATGATCTCACTCATATTTGGAATTTAGAAACGAAACAGGATCACAGGGGAAGGGAAGGAAAAATAAAATGAAATCAGAGAGAAAGAGACAAAGCATAGATATTCTTAATCATAAGAAACAAACTGAGGGTTGGAGTGGAAGGAGGTAGGGGGATGGGTAACTGGGTGACAGGCATTAAGTGGGAACCTGGGTGGCTTGGTGGTTGAGCATCTGCCTTTAACTCAGGGCGTGATCCTGGGGTCCTGGGACTAAGTCCCACATTGGGCTCCCCATAGGGAGCCTGCTTCTCCCTCTGCCAGTGTCTCTTACCAAAAAAAGGAGGGAACCTGATGTAGCGAGTACTGGGTGTTATATAAGACTGATGAATCACTGAACTCTACCTCTGAAACTAATAATATCCCGTATATTAATTAATTGAATTTAAGTTAAAAAAGTAAAAGTAAAATAAAAAGAATGTATCAGAGAAATTATGGCCACCTAATGCAGTAGTATAGTGGAGCATGTTGGGAGGTGAGCCCAGACTATCACCTCACTCCACCACTTAATAGTAATAGGCAAGCTACTGAACATCTCAAGATCTCTATCTCCATCTGGGAAAGGGCCGAAGAGAACATTCACCTTCATAGGGTGACAGGATTAAATCCATTTAATGCACATAGTATAGTGCCTGGGCATGTGGGTGGATGGATGGACAGACATGTAATGAGCACTCTATAACCATCATTATTACTAGTATTATCAAATCTTAAATACTTACTGGAAAGGTATAGGATTTTCCATTAGGAAAAACTACCTCAGCTGCTTCAACCCTTTAAAAAAAAAGTCAGAAATAAAATATTTTTTAAAAAAGGAGCTACAAATTCTAGAAATGTGTATGGTTAATAAGTCTCTCACTTGTTCTACAACAGTAACTTCAACATATTCAATCTATTCACGTTCCAACACTGCTGTCTGGATTAATCCTCTTAAATACACCACCACCCAGTATAGTGTCCAACCCACTATGGCTCCCATAGCTCTTGAGGCAGTGCACATCTGACATTTACTTCTCAGTGCTGCAAAGCATGCATCCTCTATGTGCTCCCTGCCAACACGGATACACATGTTCCAGGCTTTACCAGGGTGGTATGTTACACCATGAAAGCTGGACTACACAACCACTAACAGGCAATTCAATTTAAAACACAGACCCTGCCAATTTCAGTCCTGGGCTCTGTAGCGATATGGCTATTTTGAATTTTAATTAACATTCTGGAATAAACTATGATGCTGATACACAGCAAGGACCATTTAATTAAATATTTTAATTAAAAAATAAGCTTTGGAAAAAAATACAGGAATCCTACAGATACATATGGGATATATACTTCCCTACTTTTGTTTAACTGTTTGTTGTCTGTCTTTCCATGTTTACATCCTCAAATCCAATGATCCTTAAACACAGCTTAAACTTCATTGCCTCCATGATGTCTGCCCAGGTGCAATAACTGATCCAGCTAGCAATAACTTGCCCTTACAGCCACAATATTACTGAAACTTTTTAAAGTAGTTCTCACATTTTATTTTAAATAGTTATGCATAGACCTTAGCCCCCCAAAGAGACGATATGGTTCTAGTCACAGGAGCTGCATTTTTCATCTTTATATTTAGTTCAAGGTCTTAGTGCTTTGCCTTCAGAACAGGCTTCATTCAATAAAACCGTTGAATAAACTTACATAAACTGATTCTCACAATATTCACTGAACATGGTGACAATAACATCAAGAACTATTTTTGCCTGCAAAAAAAGAAAAAGATATTGTAATCTAAAAATACATTCTCTTCACTCAGATGAAGTGAAAATTTAGTCCTCAAACATCTAAAAATGATGCATATATGTATGTGTTCAAAGAAAAAAAAAAGGAAGTGGAATAAAAACTTGTGAGCTAAAGTAGGCCTAGCCTTATCTTCAGGTGGTCTGCATTTATTCGGTTCTCTGAGAGTTAACAATCCATGACTGAAACAAATCATTTACTTCCTCTGGCCCTCTCCCTTGGGTTCACCAAGTTTCAAGAGAGACAAATGGCCAACACACACACACACACCCCTTATCAATCTTCTAGATCTCTACAGCCAGTTACCAGGCTCCTGGCTCAACCAGTAGTTGAGTAAACTGACTTTGGGTAAGTTCCTTACCACACCTTTGTACCGCATCTTTATTTGTTAAGTGGAGATTATAAAAGTTTCTAAAGCTCATTTGGTTATTATGAGGATTAAATGTATTAATACATGAGCAATGCCTAGCACATTTAAGAGTTGTATAGATTAAAATTTTAAATTGAAGAAATATTCTTAGGAAAAAAACACAGTAACCTTATTGGGATATATCTAGGCTTTACTTTTATATATACACTTCACTATTTAAAGATAAGCTTCAGGGAAAGTACCTAAGGTCTGTTAATATAGGACTTTTTAAAAAAAATTATAAATAGTATAAGCTATATTTCTAGTATTTCTGAAGGTAAATAGGGCCATAAAAGTTACAATGGCGTCCAATCCTGTAAGACATACTGAATGCCATTTATGGCCCTATTTCTATAGGCCAGCCTTCTCCTGCCATTCAAGCTTATCTTATTAATTTGCTTGACTGCCACCTCACCCTATGCCTTGTTATCTGAAAAGAATCTTATGCTGTTAAAAAGTTTCATAGCAATCCAATCCAGTTACTAAAAGTGAGTGAACTAGTATTTTACATATTGTTGAGCTCATGTGCACAAACCCTTTATCAATTTTGCTAAGTAAAACTTCTTTACAGGCCGTTTCATTTTTAAAAACTTATTACTAAGTACACACAGGTATCAAATTACTCAGCATTTAAATTAAGCCCACTGAGATAAAAAAATTTATACAGCACTTATTCCATTCTCAGTCTTACAGTTAGGTATTAGCTGATTTCTCCCACTAGAGTAAGTTCCTTGACATGAAGAAACATGTAACTCATTAAGTCACAGCACTGGAAAGACAGGAGGTGCTCATTAAAGATTTATTCATTAAATGAATACACCATAACCAGGGAACAAAATATCTGTATCTTCCTAATTTTTTAAATCCTGAAATACATTCCCACTTACAAAATAAACACTTTAAAGTTCAGCCATCTAGTCTTGGCCCTGAACTAAAATGTCCTGTCTGGCAGTACAAACATAGAATTAGAAATTTACCTTAGTGAAGTCAGTTCCTGTGCATTCAATGAATACATTTCTAGTATTTACAGTTATTTTGGAATGATTTCCTGTAACAAACACAACACAACAAAACAATCAGTTTCAGAAATGTAGGTGCACTAAAAAGACCCCCAAAACAGAGAAACTACTTTTTCACTTAGAGTACAGTAAACAGACAACTCAGAGGTAAGGTGATAATGCAATATTTAAGTCCCCACTGCAATCAGGAGAATAGAGAGAAAATAGTAACAAGACTTTACTGCATTCAGTGTGTCAGAGCTGCTCTGTCCAGCCCTACACAGGTTTTCTCATCTCTTCTCCACCACAACCCTATGATAGAGCTGTAGGCACGACTAAGATTCAGAGCTTTAGCTTATTGACCTGATCACATGGTCTATTAAGCAATAAGGCTACGACCTGGGTCTGGATACTCTGAAGCTCAGGTTCTAAAGCTCTGTAACAGCTAGAGTTCAACCTCAAGGAGGAAGAGACTCCTCCCATTGTGAATCATCTCACTTCCAGGAGGGTCAACATCTAGGACTATGACATCCTTAAATTTTGTATGTACATCCAAGTTGCCTCCTCAAAAGGGTCTTCACAAAGAAGGTAAGAGAGTGAAATTCTGTTTAAAAGTTTTAACTATAAAACAGCAGGCAAGGCAGAATTTGAACCTAACCAAGAGAGTCATGGGCTAAAACCAAAATATCAACACTCTTTGGAGGAATATAACAATCTAGAGACTGGCACCAGTAAACATCTATGTGCTTATGATGAAAACTTATACATTTAAAAGTTACATAAAAATCACCTGTAAAATGTTGAAAAGAACTATTACACTAAAACCTACAAAAACCAGAGATCGCAGATTAAGATTTGATTGAGCAGGTCTAGAGTTCTATAGAAATGGTGAAGGATAAGAGAAAAAACAAAACAAAAAAAACCCTGATGCTTAAATAACTCACCATTGATGACTGGAGGCATTGAAAGGACAACACCATTGCTATCATAGATAACTGGGTATAGAGGTTTATTTTCAATGATATGTAAATAATGTTTAAGGTGGTTGTCAGTCTGAAAAAAATTAAGACAATCAATGTACTTCTAATGCTAGTTTATATACTTATCTAGTACAAAAAATAGGGGGTAAGTCAGAAAAACAATAGAACAGTCCCATATTACAGACAGCCCTACATTTGTAAGATTTTCTAAATATTTCAATATCCTTGTATACCTCATCTCCTACTAGGGAGATATGAGAACACAGCCAAATCGCTTTCCAAGAGTGAAAATAGATTTGCACTGGTAAGCCTGAATCATCTCAAGCAATACACAAACCATCACAAAACTGTTTACATAAATAGGAAGAAATCAGTGGGCAACTCAGGCCAAAGATAAAAGCTACTTTTTCTGAATGATACTCACTTATTTTTTAAGCACCATTAAGTAACTTTGGAATCATTTTAACTCCCGGAATCTAAAATGCTAAATAGTAGGAAGTAAACACATCATAATACTGTTTCCCACAAAAATCTACTTAAATTTTATTCTTTAATTATACCAAAATATGAATATAATGTGGCATGTTCTACTTCAGTGGTTCTCAATTCCAGCTGTACATTAAAATCATTCAAGAGGTTAAAAAAGTAATAAAACTATGCCCAGGCCCCACTCTACATCAAATGAATCAGTAGCTCTTGACTGGAGCATAGAAATTGTTTTTAAAAAGTACTCATTTACATCTCCCAAATTCCAAGACTTGACTTTGAAAGAATTTTCTTGATTTATGGAGTGCTATTTGCATAACATAGAAAAAACAATCGGGATCCCTGGGTGGCGCAGCGGTTTGGCGCCTGCCTTTGGCCCAGGGCGCGATCCTGAAGACCCGGGATCGAATCCCACATCAGGCTCCCGGTGCATGGAGCCTGCTTCTCCCTCTGCCTGTGTCTCTGCCTCTCTCTCTTTCTCTCTCTGTGACTATCATAAATAAATAAAAATTAAAAAAAAAAAAAATTTAAAAAAAAAAAGAAAAAACAATCTACCTTGTATATGTTCATCAGTTCACAGGCTGTATACTCCTTGGTCTTATTTAGAGGCTTGAATTTGATATCTGAAGGTCGCTTTGCAGTATATGTAAAAGGGCCTGACAAAGTGTCCAAATCATGGGTACCAATAGCAACCAAGGCTCTTTTCCTAAATGTTGAAGGAAAAAAAAAAAGTTTTGGATATTCGAAAACAAATTCTAGAGCTCAAAGACCTAGGTTTCTTATTGACATTTCCCTATAGTAGCCTATTACTTTAAAGCAAACTCAGAAGAGTATGATGAACAAATTCCCATAGCATTGAAAGTAATGAGAAATTCTAAAGCTAATTAAAACACATTATTTCAGTAGCTACAGTAAATTCCTTGCCACTATGCTTTCCCAAGTACTGTGTTAATTAGGACATTTTCCAAGTGAACAACCCCTTTTTCTTTTAACCCATTTTCTCTAAGGGTCCTCAAGTAAACAAATGTTTTGTTAGAATAAACTACTAAATTGCTGTTTTTTGGGTTTTGTATATTTTCCTAAATTTTCTGTCACAAAGCTGTATTACCTTAATCATGGAAAAAAAATTAAGAACTGTGAATTACACTTAAAACTTAATATGTAAGGGAAGTTCAAAAGCTATTAAGTTCATTCTTTCTAGTTTATGCAGAAAGGACTTAAGGTAATTTTAGGTACTTACAGCAAGTTAATATTAGGAGAAAAAGAAAAAAATAGGGATATAAAATAGAGCCAGGAACAATGTTAATACTAAAGCAGAATCTTTTAAAGGCCTATAGCTTTAGCACAGAGAGTCACAAATTTGGCTCTAAGATTTCTAAGACAATTCAAAAAAAAAAAAAAAAAAAAAAAAAAAAAAAAAAAAAAAAAAAAAAAAAAAAAACCTCGGTCAGAAATTATGGGTTTTCTTAAAATTTTATAAATTATGACATTAAGATTTCTTGGAATTAGCTTTTGGTGTATGTACAAATATATTTGCTTATCTATGCATAAGTACATATATACACCAAATAGATAAAATGCATTAGTAATCAAGGATTTTATTAAAGTCCATATTACATGAGTTATGAAATAGTTTTCAAAATCTGTAAAGAATAAATCTTGGTCACCCTTCAAGACTGGTAACAAAAACCTTAATAAATATGGGTAACTCAACAAAAAAACAAAAAAAAACCTGTTAGCAAGCACAAAAGCAGCACTACTTTACTCAATGAGTTATGTGCTCTCAGAAGATTACAACTCCAGAAACAGCAAAGGTTGAAATATAGAGTGTGGTAAATTTAGATACCAAACTCTAGATACCATTGCTTATTTATTTTTTTTTTTATTTTTTTTTTGATACCATTGTTTAGATACAATTGACAAATCCACGAATATGAAGGTCTGTGTTTTGTCTTGTTTTTTAAGACAGTAACAGTCCCTTAATTCTAAAACAGTATTCCCATAAACGATCACTAAATCTCAATTTCAAACCAATCATAAAAATAAATTTGAGATGAATCAAAGAGCTATGTATTTTGAAAAGCAAGAGACAAACATACATATACTTACAGAAGGAACCAAAAAATTATTCAAAGAAAATATAGGACAACAATGTGTAAAACTGGAGGATATCCCTTGACATGACACATAAGAGTCATAGGAAGACTGATAAATGGGACTATCCAAATTGAAAACTTTGGGGGCACCGGGGTGGTTCAGTCAGTTAAGCATCTGCATTCAGCTCAGGTCATGATTTCAGGGTCCTGGGATTAAGCCCCACATGGAGCTCCCTGCTCGGCAGGTAGTCTGCTTCCCGCTCTCCCTCTGCCTCCATCTCCCTGTTCGTACTCTCTCTCAAATAAATAAAATCTTAAAAAAAAAAAAAAGAAAGAAAGCTTTATATACCCAAAGACTGCAAGAGTCAAAACAAACTGAGAAAACACTTGTAATTTATGGATAGAAAAGGGTTAATATCTCAGACATATGAAAATACAAAAACTAAAAATAAGTTAGAAATCAAGATTTTACCTATTGTACTGGCAAAAATTTTAAAGTCTAACTGTGAAAAGGCAGGAGGAAGCTGAAAGAATTGAGAAGAACACTTAGCTGTTGCCAACTGCAGAGTTCCTACCTAGCCAAGTGTTTCGAGTTTGAGTCTAGCTAAGTATTCAAGAGTCTTTGCCTGAAAGACAAAACCACTCCTCAGAGAGAAAATCAAGAGCCTTATCCATAACATTCTGTTCCCCCTCATGAGGGGTACATAGGTACCCCTCATGTCCAAAAAGCAGTGGACATGAGGGGTACCCAGCTGGCCCAGTCAGAAGAGTATGCAACTGGGGCGCCTGGGTGGCTCAGCAGTTGAGCATCTGCCTTCAGCTCAGGTCCTGGGATCAAGTCCCACAGGGAGCCTGCTTCTTCCTCTGCCTACATCTCTGCCTCTCTGTCTCTCATGAATAAATAAATAAAATCTCGGGATCCCTGGGTGGCGCAGCGGTTTGGCACCTGCCTTTGGCCCGGGGCGCGATCCTGGAAACCCGGGATCGAATCCCACTTCGGGCTCCCTGCATGGAGCCTGCTTCTCCCTCTGCCTGTGTCTCTGCCTCTCTGTCTCTCTCTGTGTGACTATCATGAATAAATAAATAAAATCTTTAAAATAAATAAATAAATAAAATCTTAAAAAAAGTATACAACTTTTGGTCTCAGGGTCGTGAGTCTGAGCCCCACGTTGGGTGTAGCGATTCCTTAAATAAACTTAAAAAAAAAAAAAAAAAAGCAGTGGACATGAGAACAGAAATGTGACAAAACCAGTCTATAAAAATCAATGCTAAGATGACCCAGATTTTCAAATCACCATATAAATTTTAAAGTTCCTACCATAAAAAATATTCAAAAATTATGTGGAAAAGATGCACAGAACAAACAGATGAGGAGAAAGAAAGGAAAAGGGAAGGAAAAGGAAAAGGAAAGGAAAAGGAAAAGGAAAAGGGAAAGGAAAAGGGAAAGGAAAAGGGAAAGGAAAAGGAAAGGAAAAGGAAAGGAAAAGGAAAGGAAAAGGAAAGGAAAAGGAAAGGAAAAGGAAAAGGGAAAGGAAAAGGAAAGGAAAAGGAAAGGAAAAGGAAAGGAAAAGGAGGGATCCCTGGGTGGCGCAGCGGTTTGGCGCCTGCCTTTGGCCCAGGGCGCGATCCTGGAGACCCCGGATTGAATCCCACGTCGGGCTCCCGGTGCATGGAGCCTGCTTCTCGCTCTGCTTCTCTCTCTCTCTCTCTGTGACTCTCATGAATAAATAAATAAAATCTTTAAAAAAAAAAAAAAAAAAAGGAAAGGAAAAGGAAAGGAAAAAGGGGGCAGCCCCGGTGGCGCAGCGGTTTAGCACTGCCTTCAGCCCAGGGCATGATCCTGGGGACCCTGGATCGAGTCCTACATCGGGCTCCCTGCATGGAGCCTGCTTCTCCCTCTGCCTGTGTCTCTGCACCCCCCTCTCTCTGTGTCTCTATGAATAATAAAATCTTAAAAAAAAAAAAAAAAAAAAAAAAGGAAAGGATAGAAAGCGAGCGGCCCGTCTGCAGCCCCAGGTGTGATCCTGGAGATCTGGGATCGAGTCCCGCGCATCGGGTTCCCTACATGGAGCCTGCTTCTTCCTCTGCCTGTGTCTCTGCCTCTCTCTCTCTCAATAAATAAAATCTTTTAAAAAAAGAAAGAAAGAAAGAAAGAAAGAAAGAAAGAAAGAAAGAAAGAAAGAAAGAAAGAAAGAAAGAAAGAAAGAAAGAAAGAAAGAAAGAAAGAAAGAAAGAAAGAAAGAAAGAAAGAAAGAAAGAAAGAAAGAAAGAAAGAAAGAAAGAAAGAAAGAAAGAAAGAAAGAAAGAAAGAAAGAAAGAAAGAAAGAAAGAAAGAAAAACTTTTAATGGATTCTAAGATAAGGGAGGTAAAAAATTCACTGGACACTTCCAGCCAAGATGGAGTAACAGAGACTAGATTTACTCTCTCGCCCAAAACCACTATAAAAGGGACAAAAATCAGGAAATAGTTTCATGGGTGGCCCTGAACATCAGTCAATGAAGGGTAGCAGTCCCAGACAGATTGGAAATAAGTGAAGTGAGCCCCAAGACTATCCCCAGCTTACTGCCTGGAGGGGTTTCCACACTGTAAGTTAGGAAAGATGGACAAGGTTGGAGCTCAGTGGACTTCCTGAGTTGAGAGACATAACAGAGTCTAGGGAAGCTAAGACAGCTGGAGTTCACTGGCATAAGACTGAAGTGGAGAGAGCTACGAGGATTCTGGAAACTTGCAGAGGTTCCCCACCAACTCCCAAAGTGTTCGGCCAAGTGTTGATTAGTGCACGCAGTGAGAAAATTACCCGCAGCCAGGGAAAGACTCATCGGAGAAACAGTGTTCACGCAGACTGAAAACCTCACTACTTCATATGGGAATGGATCAAGTAGGCAGAAGGGTCTTGCCATAGAATTAGCAATTAGCACTACACAGAACATTGCTTAATCAATGGAGGGAAAAATAAGTCAATAAAACCAAAAGCTGGTTCTTTGAAAAGATCAATACAGTTGATAAACCTCTCCAGTCACCCTGATCAAGGGAAAAAAAACAAATGAAAAAGGTGGTATCACTACAGATACTAGATATTAAAAGGATAATAAGAGTACATCATAAACAACTTTATGCCAATACATTGGCTAACGTAAACAAATGAATAGATTTCTTGAAAAACACAAGTTTCCAAAACTCGTGCAAGAGGTTAATCAGGATTTACTGACAGGAAAGGACTCTAGCACACCAGAGTGTTAGGATGGGATTTATTTCTCCCTTTCAAAAAGCTTATGATTTCCAGAAATACCACATAATCAGAGGTTAACGCTGAATTGAGTAAATGCCTTCCAATTTACATAAAAATAGATTCTTCAAATAAACTTTGTCCAGAACAGATAATCACCCTCAACTGCTTACTTGCTTGTCAGAAATCTATTTTTCTTCATTTGAGATTATATTTAAATTTTTGTTTTGATTATTAGCTAACAGACTTTTTTATATAAGAACTAGGAATAATATTATTTAGAATCTGAAGAATTTTCTTTTCCCACATAAAGATGTTTCTGGAAATAGAGACCTACTGGTGTTTTATTTTAAAATATTCTACTCCAGAAGAAAATGTCCAGGGTCCCCTCCAATCCTGTCCCTAGACCATCACTTACATAGAAGCCTCTTCAATCTCCAGTTTACCAAACTGAAGTTACAATAAAAACTTTCTATTTTATTCAAGGAATCTATAACTTAATCATATCTTTTGATCAGCATAAGATATGCTGATGTACTTCAGGACCAATACAAAAAAAAAAACCCTGATATGTTGGCTAAAGCTTAATGTTTATCAGTAAGTAAATCTATAATTTCCATCAGGATTTCTTAAATACTGAAGTTAGTTCAAGGACTCCCACTGTTACCTTCCTTGACCTTGAGGAGTTCAGAAATTATATAGGTCTGAAGATCACTGTGTAAAAGGAGCACATGGAAAATGATGGATAGTAATGTTGAACAGTAGTAAGAAAATTCAGTTATTCAGAAGTCAAGTTTCAGGGCAGCCCCAGTGGCTCAGCGGTTTAGCGCTGCCTTCAGCCCAGGACCTGATCCTGGAGACCTGGGATCGAGTCCCAAGTCAGGCTCCCTGCATGGAGCCTTCTTCTCCCTCTGCCTGTGTCTCTTCCCCCCCTTTCTCTCTCTTCTCTGTGTGCCTCTCATGAATAAATAAGATCTTTAAAAAAAAAAAGTCAAGTTTCATCTGTAAATTTCTAATTATACTCAAGAAGGGACATCAAAACCAGAAATTTTTCCAAAAATGACAAGTCATATTTTAAATTACTCTCATTTAACACTTAGTAGATAATCCGCTACTAATAATTTGAACAACAAAAACACAACATAGAAACCAAGAAAATCTCTAGGACTAGATATTTCTTCTCTATATAGTACTCCAAACAGAGCTCTTATTTCTACATACATGTACTGTTTCATAACAGTAACAAACAGCTATCGGGTAAGATGTAAGCTTATTTAAATTTAGTTAAGCAAATTTAAACTCTTGTTATTCTCACATATTTAGAAATGTTCTGAAAAAACCTGCAGAGGAAGAAAGGAGGGAGGGAAAGAGGGGAAAAAGAGCAACAGAGAAGGCAAGGGGGAAAGAAGATGCCACCACAAACCTGCAAATATTCTGATGTAATTTCTCCTGAAGTTCAATGAAGCTGTCGTATCGATCTTTAGTGAACTTTATATTTCGTAGAACTGCTGCCACAGCATAAGGACGTATTTTAGCTGTCTGAAGTTCATTGTACCGTTAGAGATTGTCCATACCTGGGCTTTTCTAATAACATCTTGTGAAAGAAAGTTAGCTGCATTCTGATACGATCGCAAATTCACAAACAAGCATATGTACTCTTTCAATCAAACATATAGTGGTGGCAAGAGACAGTCACCCTTCCCGTGCAATTTACATTTCAGTAAAATTTCTGAAAATTTACTCAACAACAGAAAAAATTATCAACTATGAGCAAACTCCTTACAGGCTAATTTTATCAAAATAATGTCCCCCAAAGTTTCTTTAAACTTTATTAATATGCCATAACTTAATCTATCTCAAAGTTTTTTAAATAAACACTTTTTGTTATTTTCCAAAATGATTCAAGAAAACAAATGCTTTGCTTTCACCGGTAAATGAAAGGAACAAATTGATAGTTTTTAAGAGCTAAAGGCTAAATATAGGTCTATTTTTGTCCAAGTGATCAAAGAAAATTATATTTGGCAGAAAGATCAGTTTTGTTCCTTTCTCCTCCCCATCTTCTATACACAAAGGATACTTTTTAAAAAGGAAAATAAGAATCTATCCTTTATTACCTCTTCTGTGATGATCAATTTCTGGATTTCTCCATTAGGTGTTACCCGTTTATACACTGGAGCCTTTATCCTAAAAGGATATAAAACAAACTTGATTTTTAACAAAAAATGGTTGGCAAACTGCATTCTGTGTAAAAATATAAAAAATGAACAGAGCTAAGACAGTAGGTTGAAGTTATAGCAAACCGGATTTAGGCTAAATATTAAAAACAAAAATCAAACGTTCTAACATTTATGGTTGTCCAACAATGGTATAGGATGCCTCCCAGTAAGAAGTGTCCAGTCACTGGAGGGTCTGCAGAGGCTAGAAAAGCACCAAGCAACCATAGAGGAAGCATTTACATCAGCTGAGGGGCTAGACTTATTAACTTCTGTTTTTAAAGATTGATAGCCTTTAAAGTTTTATTCCAACCATGAGACTCTGAGCTTCTAAGAAAAGCAGGGTTTATTAAAAATACAGATTGCCTGGTCCCATCTGGATATACTGAATTAGGATATTTAAAGGAAAGACCCAGGAAGTGGTACATTTTGAAGGCAAAGTGCAGGTAATTCTTATCAGGAGAGACTGAGAACTACTGTTTTAATTCAGTGCTTCTCAAACCTGAACGTGCTTACAGTCAAGGGGGGAATCTGTTAAACCACAGACTGATTCAATAGGTCTTGAGTAGAGGCTGAGATTTTGCATTCCTAACAAGCTCTCAGAGGACAGAGAGGATTGCTGGTCCACAGAGTGATCACACCCTGAATAGCAACAGGGTTAAGTCACTTTCCTAATTCTGTCTGAGAATAAGAATCAGGTGCCTGCTAGGAGTAAAGGACTCCCATCAAGCAGATTTGGAAAATGCACCTTAAGGGATCATCGTTGGCCCTAAAATATAAGGGTCTGATTGTCACACACAGAGAAGCAACGGAGTCACTTTCCAAATTTTAACCACCTAAACCAAATGCCTAATTATCACCCTTTCACCCATACCCATCAATCACCCAAAACCTCACTGGTTCAGAGTCTAGCCCATCGGCCAGACACTCATCCTTTTGCAGCTCACCAGATGATAGGTCATCAAAACCAAAAATAATTATTTTTGATAAGTGCTCTTGTTTCACCTCTTTTTCACTTTATATATTCATTGTATTCATTACATGAGTAGTTGGAAGGGGACTTAAAAATATCCATTATAAATCAGGAGGCTGAGGGGCGCCTTAGTCGGTTAAGCATGTGACTCTTGATTTTGGCTCAGGTCATGATCTCAGAGTTATGAGACTGAGCCCCGTGTAGGGCTTCACACTGGGGCACGGAGTCTCCTTAAGATTCTCTCCTCCTCTCTCCCCTTTGATCCCCTCACTGGCTCAAGCAGGCGCACATTTGTTCTCTCTCAAAATAAATAAGTAAATAAATAATTAGGAGATTCAAACTACAGAGGCCAATGAACTTGTCCATGATCAGAGAGCCATCGTAAGATCTTCAGTTTTCCAGTTAGAAACCTCTACTCCTGAGCTTCCTTAGAGTTCTTAAGCAAATAGCATATAAAGTTTTGTCACCTCTACTTTCCTCCCACCTTTAACAAATCAAATTACTCATGTATTTCAACTGGATTACTGAAAAAATTCACATGAATCCCCTTAACTTTTTTCCCCCCTTAACTTTTTTATAGAAGGCCATAAAATCATTAACTACTCCAGCTTTAAATAGTTCTCCAGATGTAAAGCTAGGACTCAAAATGCAAATTTTTTTAAATTTAATTTAATTTAATTTTTTTTATGATAGTCACACAGAGAGAGAGAGAGAGTGAGGCAGAGAGACACAGGCAGAGGGAGAAGCAGGCTCCATGCACCGGAGCCTGACATGGGATTCGATCCCGGGTCTCCAGGATCGCGCCCTGGGCCAAAGGCAGGCGCTAAACCGCTGCGCCACCCAGGGATCCCCTCAAAATGCAAATTTTTAAATGGTTATAATCTGCATGAATCTTATTCTAACTCACCCTCTATGCAAACTTAAAGCTGTACACCTGCCCAACAAATTTTTTTCCAAAGACTTAAACAGAGTTGCTGATAATGCCAAGCAAAAGAAATCTGAGCAAAGTATTTAATAGACATATTCTCTTACCTTTCTTTGAAGACTTGAAGTCCTCGAACCAATCCTTCCAAACATAGGAGATCATATCTATTGGCAGGGACGTCAATTTTGTAAAGAACAACATCAGAGGCTCCTTCTGCCTTTTCATTACCTTGTTCCTTACTTATGATTTCTTTCTCAGAAGTCTAAAACAAGCCCAAAAAATAAAGCACAATAGATCTAAATTCTTTTGAAAAATTAGTTGTCAGTGCTACAAAGTAGTAACTACAGGGGCACCAAGATAGCTCAGCTGAGCATCTAGTTCCTGGTTTCCGCTCAGGTCATGATCTAATGGGTCCTAAGATCAAGCCCAGCATCAGGTTCCCTGCTCAGCAGGGAGTCTGCTTGAAGGCTCTTTCTCTCTCTACCCCTCTCCCACTCATGTGCATGCATGCACTTTCTCTCAAGTAAAAATACTCAATTTTTTTGCTGAGTTCGGATATCTAGCATCCTCAGTCATTCCAGAACAGCGCTAACTCATCTCAAGAAAGGGTCAGCAAACTATGGCCCACCAGTCAAAATCATGCCTACCACCTATTTTTGTAAGTAAAGTTTTAATGGGATATCACCAGGCCCATTTGTTTACATGTTAGCTGTTGTGACTTACATACTAACAGCTGAATTGTGATAGAGACTACACCACCTACCAGGCTTACAATACCTTTACAAAGAGTTTGCCCATCCCAGATTTAAAAGAAAATACCACTACCAAGTACATAGAGCAGCAACAACAAAAGGTGTCAAAGAGGCAAAATAAAGATGATTCACCAAATAGAAGAAATAGGACTTCTTATAATGACTCTAAAAGCTAAATCCAGTAGGCACCCCAAGCCTAGAAGCAACAGAATGAGTAATATTAAAAAAAAAAAAAAAAAAAACAACACAAAAAAACATCTGAAGAGATCAGAACTGTGGTGTAAATCAGAAGAGAGGGATCCCTGGGTGGCGCAGCGGTTTGGCGCCTGCCTTTGGCCCAGGGCGCGATCCTGGAGACCCGGGATCGAGTCCCGCATCAGGCTCCCAGTGCATGGAGCCTGCTTCTCCCTCTGCCTGTGTCTCTGCCTCCTCTCTCTCTCTGTGACTATCATAAATAAATAAAAAAAATTAAAAAAAAAAATCAGAAGAGATTATGGCACAATGGGAAGCGATCTAATAATAGTAAAGGTATAGAGAAGAGTAAAGGTAACCAAAAAGAGAAGAAACACTAGAATAATTTTAATCCAGTAGCCAAAAGCTTAAGAATATCTGTCACCATATTATAGCAAAGAATAACAGATCTTCTCAAAGATAACCATTGGCAAGAGAGATAAGAATCACTACAACATACACCTGAGATAAGATACTATATGTCGCTTATACTTCAACTTAAAAAAACAGCAATTTGGGACGCCTAGGTTGCTCAGTGGTTTAGCACCTGCCTTTGACCCAGGGCGTGATCCCGGAGTCCCGGGATTGAGTCCCTCATCAGGCTCCCTGCATGGAGCCTGCTTCTCCCTCTGCCTGTGTCGCTGCCTCTCTGTCTCTCATGAATAAATAAATAAAATCTTAACAAAAAAAAAAAAAAAAAAAAAAAACAGCAATTTTATTGACCTCTTTGAGCTTTATTTAAATTCTAATTCTTCTTCCTCCTTCTGCCTCCCTTCATGTTATGCTCTCATCATTGCCATCACAGGGAATGTGATGTTTCAGGAGGGACTCATAGGAAGAGGAGAAAATGTGGTAAGCAGAGAAATTAAGACATCTGAATTTAAAAAGAAAAAAAGACTAGTCCCCTTGCAGAAAGGACACACCAGCTTACATCTTTCATTTCAGTACCTCAATTCATACAAAGACTGTGTCTGAAAGCCGGGTTTGTGAGGGCTAACAAAAACCTTACAGAAATCAAAGACCACAGAAATTTCAGAGCTGGAAGGGATCTATAGAGATCATATAATTCATAGCCCCCATTTCATAGATGAAAAGGAGGCCCAGAGAAGCAATGTAGTTTACACAGCTCGTAAATATAGGAGCTTGAATACTCAGATTTTCTGATATCCTGTCCAATGTTTAGATATCCTACAGCCTGAAACTAAGTCTTATTAATAAGTAACTTAGAGAAATCTTAGCCAATTTCAAGCCTAAAGATGCTCATTAACAAAAACAAACCCTGTAACATCAGTAAAAAAGCAGAAAAAACCGAGGCAAGTCAATGTATGTTTTTGTCAGCCTAAATCTCATAGTATTTTAACACTGAATAAATTAAAAAAAAAAAAGGCTTAAGAAAAAATAACGTTACAAGAAAAACATAAAAGTATTTTAGTTATAAATACAATGTCTTATGTAACTATTAATAATGTATTTTGCAAATAAACTTTTTATAAGTATTTTAATTATACAACTAAAAGACTAGGAATATGCTTTATAAGGATTTTTATAAGCAACTCTTAAAAAAACAGATCATTTTACAAGGTCAGGGTCTACAGTAATGATTAGGAATGAATTAATACTGGCTAAACAGGAACAGAGGAAGGTGCAAGAGGGGCACAGAGGAAATGAAGGAGGGGGACCTACCAGCCAAGAAAGCATGAACTCTCACTCTGGCTAAAGTAATGGTTCCATTGCTCCCCAGGCCCCGTTTGCTAATTAATTTGTAAAAAGGCACCTCACTGCCAGGGAGCACACTGCCATTCTGGGTTACTCAAGATGGTCTATCCATCTGCACAGCATTAGCTCAATAACTCAAGGTGACTGTACACAATTTAATGCATGAACCCTTTCTAAGACTTTAAAGAAAGCACCAGATACTCTAAGAACTGGAGCTTAGCTCCTGAACACCAAGAACACAGAAATCACCAGAGCCCACAAATGTTCCATCTTGCTCTAACCATAACAAAATATAGTATACTTCTGAAAAACGCAGTTATACATGAAATATTTTTTAAAATATTCAATACATACAATTTCATCAAGTTCCAGACCAAATTCAAAACATAGTTCATCAAATTCTTCGTCGGCTGGAAAAAAAAAAAAAAGAGAGATTGCTAATTTTAATCTGCTCAGTTTAAATGAAAGTGGTAGGGATGCCTGGATGGCTCAGCGGTTGAGTGTCTGCCTTTGGCTCAGGGCATGATCCCAGAGTCCCAGGATCGAGTCCCACACTGTGCTTCCTACATGGAGCCTGCTTCTCCTCTCCCTCTGCCTATGTCTCTGCCTCTATGTCTCTCATGAATAAATAAAATCTTTAAAAAAATAAATGATAGTATATAAACTGCATTTTCTTAATAACTGCTCTATATCAAACATATTAATTACCAGGCATCAGCACCATTTTAAAACCAAAAAAAAAAAAAAAAAAAGCAACCAAAAAACAAACACCCCTGAAAAGAACTCTTTAAGGGCTAATTCATTTAACAGCAACTACAGAATTAGGTTACCTACTCTGGGAAGTTCACATTTTCTTAGAAAAAGAACCTGTTAAGTAGGTATCAAGTATAAAGTAGGCTCCAAAACACAGGTCCTACACAATGGGATAAGGTCACGTAAATCCTATCATTTAAAATTCTGAGGCCTGGGGATTCCTGGGTGGCTCAGCAGTTTAGTGCCTGCCTTTGGCCCAAGGCGTGATCCTGGAGTCCCGGGATGAGTCCCACGTCGAGCTCCCTGCATGGAGCCTGCTTCTCCCTCTGCCTGTGTCTCTGCCTCTATCTCTTATGAATAAAATCTTTAAAAATAAATAAAATTCTGAGGTCTGATTGGCAGGCTTTGGAGATAGGCCAGTCGGAGTCTGAACTCCAACTCACTCACTAGCTCTAAGAGCTTGGCACTTTATGTAAAATTCCTGACTCCTAGGCCTCATCCATAAGATAGCATTTTACAGCCGTTTATTTTTAGCATGGAACTCTGGGAAAGATTTCAATGACATTACGCAGGTAATGGATTGGCATAGCACCCTGAAACTAGTAGGTCTGCAATAATTAACAATTTTCTTCCTTGAAGTTATATCCTACTTTGCTACCTCAAACAGCATTTAGGGGGATTTTGTCGTTATCAAAAACTGAACACAAACCATCATCACCAGTATATCCTAGTGAGTAGCTGGTCTTAAGATTCTGACCTTCACAATGAACTTCAACTTAACACTTAAGAGTTATCTACTATATGCCAGGCATTGGACTAGGTGCCAAGGCTATGGAAAAAAAAAATTCCTACTCTAATAAAGAGGTCAGATGTGTAAATACAGTTAAGTGCAAGGTACAGAGATGGCACAAAGGAAGTAATCAGCTTCAGTCAGAATCAGCTAAGGCTTCGCACAAAGGCTTGTGGGGGAGTGGGACAACAGCATGGCAAATTTGGAAAGTTCGATATGGATGAAGCGTAAGGATAAGGTCGGGAAGAGATACGATGTTCCAGCAGAAAGAACGCACATGCCAAGGGACTTGCTCTGTCCCACCTGCAGGCAGCGGGGGTTACGCCGAAGGATTTTCCACAGGGCAAAAGCACAGTTAGATCTGCATCCTAAACAACGGTAGCAGAGCGGTGGATAGATTGGAGCAGGGAGGCTTCTGCAATGGTACATGTGGTACGGCAGTGAGGACTCTGCTGAGGGAGCAGCAGTGGGTCAGAAGAAGGAAGAATGTGAGGAATGTCAAAGGCAAAATCTGTAAGGCTCAGGCGCTGTATGGGAGGTGGGAAGGCTGAGAGCAGGAAGTCTGGGACTCCAGGCCCGTGATCCCCACTCCTGGTACTCACACCCTCATGTGAACGGAGGTCAGAAGCAGACACACGAGTGATCCTGGAAGCATATTCCTCAGCCAGCCAAGCCTGGAAAGGACTGCAGACCCAGCTGACAGCCTGCCTGCAATCTAATCAGGGCCCAGAGCCACAAGCACCCAGCTCAGCCACTCCTTGATTCCTCTCTCAAAACCTATGAGATAATAATCACTTGTCTTACACTCCTATGCACTGGAGTATTTTCTCGTGCAGCAATAGAGAATAGAAGTTCGTCTCTGGAAATGGAGTGCTGCCAGACAAAATACGGAGGAAATACAGGGATGGCTTTAGAATCAGGGAGTGGGCTTTGAGGAAAGTGTAAATCAAAACCTCAAAGGTCTTGAAAGAGCTGTTACAAGAAGCCTCACAGTCTTTAATAAGGATGCAGGTGAGGATATGGAGGAAAGGGAGGTAGTGTACCAGAAACTGGCAAAGAAGAACCCTTTGCAGGTAAAAGCAGAAGTTTAGCAAGCGATGCTATTGACCAGTTAGGTTTTCTACTGTCTGTGTATTCAACTGGGTGATGTAGCTAAGATTCCCAACAGTGCTGTCACCTTTTTTCTTTTTCTGTTTATAATGTGAGAGAAGTGACAAACTAAAGACCAAAAAAAAGGAGCCAAGACTAGATGGTTTTAAAAATTCTCAGCCTCCTAAGATGTAAAAATGTGCTAAAATTCAGAAATGACTTCTAAGCAAAGAGTAAATCCACGGCATTGCCAGGAAAGAACGTTCCAAAGATGAAATCAAGGATATAATTGCAAAATCTTAAGATTTTGGAAAATCTTCGAGAAGATTAAAAGTACTATTCACTCAGATAAAAGGCACTATAAGGGTGTGCCTCACAAATTCAGTCACACAACTGAGTTTATTTTTCAAAGATTTTATTTACTTGAGAGAACACAAGTGAGGGGGGGGGAAGCAGAGAGAGAGGGAGAAGCAGAGCCCCACTGGGCAAGGAGCCTGACGTGTTGCTCGATCCCAGGACTCTGGGGTCATGACCTGAGCCCAAGGCAGATTTTTAACTGAGCCACCCAGGTGCCCCATGCACAGCTGAATTTAATCAAGGTCACTGTATCAGCAAAAGCCCAAGGTACAAAACCCCTTATTTCAGAGATTTGTGAGTGGTGTGGCTATTTGCTAATGAAATGGAAACTAGCAAAATCCAATAAGGAAATACATAGGCAGGAACATTGTAAGCCTGAACTGAAAGGGACAGAACAAAATGAAGTCTTCAAACCACCAAAATTCCATTAACAAGTAACAGACTGAAAAAACTAATTCGATGTAAAGCACCTGCCTTCTTTCACCAAAATAATTAAGTCACTCAGCACAACCAAGAACCTAGAATCCGACTAAAAGCCACGGACGATGATCCCAGGCCTTGAGTCCTACTATTCAAGAAGGTCCAACAAGTGCCAGCTCAATTTCAGAACTGCCATGGACCGAGGGCTCCTCTGTGTTTCCCATTTTCCCTTTTGAAAAGGACTATGTATAGTTCTTACCCTATGCCTGTCTCACCACTGGATGGGAGGACGGGGGGGGGGGGGGGGGGGGGGCTGTGTGATCACGTGTCTCTTTAGTCTCTGAAACCAAGAGTAACTATTCAAGCAGCTGTACTTAAGGAACTACACCTGAAGAGCCTCAACCACACCTGGGCCCAATTCAGGGGAGATTCTGGATTTTGAGCTGTTGCTGTAATGGATGACACTTCTGGAATCCTTGGGAACGAGTGAGCAGATTTTCATGTGGGAGGAACAGAAGTCACTGGGGGCCAAGGGCAGGCTGGTAGCCAGCCTGTAAAACTACCTGCCTCCAAAATAAAAATAAAAA
The DNA here is from genome assembly GCF_048164855.1 of Canis lupus baileyi. NCBI lineage: Eukaryota > Metazoa > Chordata > Mammalia > Carnivora > Canidae > Canis > Canis lupus. The sequence continues at coordinate 2,207,444 of NC_132873.1, read as the reverse complement.
TAAAAATAAAAATAAATAAATAAAATAAAACTACCTGCCTCCTGGTATTCACTCCCCTGTGCAGGCCCTCTCCACACTGTGCTGAATCAGTCTGTGTGACCCAAAGAACATTGGAAGGGATGGCATGTCACTTCTGAGACATCACTCTGAACACTCAATTCCCTGCTCTCTTGAGACCTCTCACTCTGGGACAAATCAGCCACCATACTGTAAGCATCCTAGGGAGACATCAAGGTGGGAGGCACTGAAGTCTCTGATCAAGAATGTGCAAGGAGCACAGGCCTGCCCACAAGTGCTTGAGTGAACGTGGAATTACATTCTCCAACCCCATTTAGGCCTCAAGAGGGCCACAGACTTGGCACAGGTGGCTCTGGCAGTACTGTCAGCAATCACATCCAGGCAGAGCAGGACTGGAATTGAACAGCGATCACAAATCAGTTAATAAGAAAAAAGTGGCAAGAGGAAAACACCTGAGCAGAAAGGTGATTTAAAAGGTAGACTAAAGAGATAAAACTGCCCCCAAAAAGCAAAATGACCAGAACAAAAGCACCTCAGAAATATCCCATATAAGTAGAGATGAAGGGGAAGCCAGTGACTGGTAGTAACAATGGAATTTAGGACAAAAAGCAAACCTTGGAGGGACTGAAGAAAAGGGGGGTACAAAAGAGTGAATGAGGTATTATCTGAAAATAAAGACAAAAAAAAAAAAAAGAGGGTAAGAAGACAGACCCATACTACTTGGAAACTAGATACTTGGCTAAACATGCTTTTCAACTTTAACCTTAACCCAATTAAATCAAAGGTTTCAAGAGAGAACACATGACATTAACTAATGATTATTTCTGATCTGTCTTAAGTAAATCTCAGTATCAATCTTTCTGCCTGAAATTTTAAAGTCAGTAGCTGATGGATACTTGGAGGGGGGAGGAGGAAAAAAAAAAAATCAAGCTTGCCTGATGGTTCTCAATAAGACAAAAAAAAAAAAAAAAAAAAGGAGGGGGCAGCTGGAGAATATACCTAAAAACATCACCATTTTTTAAAAAGATTTATTTATTTATTCATGAGAGACACACACAGAGAGAGGCAGAGGGAGAGGGAGAAGCAGGCTCCCTGCGGGGAGCCCCATGTGGGACTCGATCCTGGGCCAAAGGCAGACGCTCAACCGCTGAGCCAGGGATCCCCAAGTCTTACCATTTGAAAAAAAAAAAACCTACGGTATTTACTCTCCCAGAAATAGATACTTGGGTGGTAGCTGATCACGGAGGTCTTGAACAAGTATTTGCCACAACTGTCTTGTGCGACTCAGGCATACACCATTATGGAGAGGAGAATGCGATTTACAGGAATGGGTTAAGAAATATAAATATGCATAATGATTAAGCATATCATACGATAAGAAGTGTAGGAAATTAGAGCTAAATTCAGAGGTCTAGAGTATTCAGGGACTCACAGCAGAATACCTGCAAGGAATAATGAATGCTTCAGGAATACGTAGCACCTAAATGTACACCTTCAGAAACGTTATAAAAGCTATTTAGGAAAAAAATAAATAAATAAATAAATTTAAAAAAAAAAAAAAAAAAGCTATTTGGGGCGCTCGGGTGCCCAGGGGTGGAGCGTCTGCCTGCGGCCCAGGGCCTGATCCTGGGGACACGGGATCGAGTCCCGCATCGGGCTCCCCGCAGGGAGCCTGCTTCTCCCTCTGCCTGTGTCTCTGCCTCTCTCTGGGTCATACATAAATACTATTTTCAGGTCACACGCTGAGAACCCGCCTGGGACTCCGCTACCATACTAAACCCTAAAAGCCATCAATGCCTGTCGGGCACCAGCTGCCACGGCCCTTGCGAAGCAGACCCGGTCTCCACGGCTGCAGCCGCAGGGTCCCCGGTAGCCGCGCTTCCCATGTGCTCCCTTTCTGAATTGGGGTGGTTTCCAGAACCGAAGGGGAGACCCCGCCCAGCAAAGCGTGCCGGTCGCTGGGCTCCGCCAGGTGCCCCGGCCGTGGTCCTGATAACAGCCCAGAACCGTTTTACCAACGTGGTTAGTCCCCGCCGGCCGCCTCCTGGGTCACGCGCCGCGGGGTCCCCGAGCGCCCAGAGCAGGGCCGGGCACACGGCCGGGAGGGAGCGACAGGGCAGCGGCGTCGCGGGCGGCTGCACCCTCCGCCCCCGCCTCGTGGGCCGAGTTCCCGGGGCTCCTGCCTCCTGCGCGGGTCCCGCATCAGGGGCCCCGCAGGGAGCCTGCCTCTCCCTCCGGGTCCCAGGAGGAAGGAAGATCCCTAACGAGACGGACGGAGCCTCTGCAGAGCCTCCTCGCCGCACCGGGAACGCGCCCGGGGCTGCTCCTCTCCTCCCCGCCCCCGCCCCCGCCCCGGGCACCGGCACAGGCACAGCACGCAGGTGCCCCGGGACGCGCCGCCGCACACACCGCGGCGAGGCGCCCCGGCCTCCGCGGGACACACAGAGCCAGGACCCGGGCCGGCACTTACTGTAGTTCCGGCCCAGGGCTTGGAAGAGCAGATCCCGCTTCACGCTGACAGTCGGCATGGCGAGTCAGGCCCCACTGCGCCTGCGCCCTGAACCCGCCGGGGCTCCTTCCCGGGGCGCCTAGGACCCCGGCGCCCTCCCGCACGGGCTGTCTTCGATATTGCCGGTCTTCTTCCAGTTGCTTCTGCCTCGTTTTTCACCTGGAGGCAAGCAGATTGTCACAATGAAACGCTAAAGATCCATCTGTGTTGTATGAATGACGTGCAGGCTCAGAAAGGAGACGAAATTGGATAGAATGTGCTACGACTCGACAGGCAGGAGAAGGGCCAGACTGCAAAGGCCCTCACGCGGCTAACCCGCTAAGGGCGGAGGACGCCACGCTAGTGGGCGGGGCACAAGGGACGGCACGTCGGGGGCGGGGCCTGGGGGCGGAGCGTCCTCTCCGGGAGGCGGGCGGGTGGGCGTGGCCTGGGGCATCCCTGGGGAGAGCCTGCGCGCACCTGAGCTCCGGGAGCCGCAGGGACCGGCGCTCTGCAGCGTGGGCCTCATCCTCCGCGCTTACATGCAGCCTCCCTGTGTCCTTGTAAGTCTTACACCTGGGTTTCAGCTTAGCGGCAGCCCTTTACAGGAGGCTTCCTTAGACACCTTTTTAGAAGGGGAAAAACTGATTTTAGACAGTGCTGTCTGCTGGCAGGTGCCGTGCTCCGCCCTCTGGCCGCATTAGCAGATTTCCTCGGACCGCCCTGAACGTAAGAGGCTCGGTGCCCCTCCCCCCGCCCAGGCCCCTGCAAATGTTACCTCGCTTGGAAACAGTCTTTGCAGATTAAAGATCTGCGCATGGATTATCCTGGATTAACAGAACGGGCCCTCCGTGCAGCCACGTGCATCCTCTGAAGACGGAGGCAGATGGACATTTGATAGAAACAGAAGAGGAACAGTGTACCCCAGAGGGCAGAGAGGATGATGATGATGATGTCGCTACAAGTCGAGGAATGCCAGCAGCCCCGCGACACGGAAGAGGCAATAAAGGATTCTCCGCTGACCTCTGGAGCGGACCGGTGGGATTTTGGACTTCCGACCTCCCCAACCGCGACAGAATAAACTTGTTTTAACCCGCCACGTTTGTGATTATTTGTTACAGGAAATACGCCAATGCAGGTGATCGTTATTCCCATTTTCCCGCTGGTGAGACTGAGGCACAAGCACTGCGGTACCCAACCCTCGAGGCAGAGCTGAGGCAGTTTCATGGGGGAGACCTGCCCCTCTTTCCACCCTACAGGGAGGGAGGCCTCCGAAGCTATTCAGGTGAGGGCAGGAGGTGGGTGGCACTTAGGCTCTCCGACTACCATTCAGGCAGGCTTTCACTAGATTAGCTTCCCCCCATGACTGCAGGCAATCCCTTCCCAGTGCCCAACATGACAGATCGGCAGGGGCCCAGTCAGTGGCAAACATCCCCGCTGCCCAATAAAATCTGCCAAACGGGTACTCAGCTCTCGGTGAATACAGGCCCTCCTTCATTATTGCTCGCTGACCTGCTCTCTGCTGGGCAGGCCAAAGTGTTCTGTTACTGCTGAACCTCATTTGCCTTATTTATAAAGCAGGGATAACCTACACCTTAGAGGATTATCCTAAGGATTACAAATGCTCATAGGTCATTAACACAGTTCTTACCACGGAGGACCTCGAAATCCGGCAGCTGTCCGTCATCTACCCTCCTGGTCGGTTTCCTGCTTGCTTCAAACCACCAGGGCCTTCTCTTCTCCTCTCCCCATAACGCCCAGCACAGGCATCCTGCTTTTCATCTTTAACCTGCTCCAGGACTGAACATTTAGAGGATTCTAATGGAAAAGAGGAAACTGGACCGCAAGTCCTCCTCACAAGTGCTCAGCTGACTGATAGGAAAAATATTTGGAAAACACTGAGCTAGTATATCACAAAATGCGTTGTAGGGCCAGCTGGGGAGCAGGAAGGAGATGGTGGCGTTTCCTAGAAATGAAAGATAGGCTGGCCAATCCGCATGAATAAAGTTCTCCTTGCATTAGAAATTAGGGAAAGGCAAGTTAAAATCATAATAAAATACATTTCCATACCTACCAGATCAGTAAAACCATGGAAGTCTGACCAAACCAAATGTTGGCAGGAATCGAGAGTATAAATTGATGCAATCACTTTGGAAAATATGTGGAAAAGATGCCTTACTTAGAAAGGCAGAACATGTGCGTATTTGACTACCGTTACACTCCCAGGAATATTCCCCAGAGAAACTCTTACCCATGTGCCCTAGGAGAGCGAATAAAAATGTTCAAGGTCACACTTCTTTATTTAAAAAAACAAAAACAGGGATCCCTGGGTGGCGCAGCGGTTTGGCGCCTGCCTTTGGCCCAGGGCGCGATCCTGGAGACCCGGGATCGAATCCCACGTCGGGCTCCCGGTGCATGGAGCCTGCTTCTCCCTCTGCCTGTGTCTCTGCCTCTCTCTCTCTCTCTTTCTCACTGCGTGCCTATCATAAATTAAAAAAAATAATAAAATAAAAAAAAATTTTAAAAAGATTAAAAAAACAAAAACAAAAACTGGAAACAACCCAACATCCATCAATGCTAGTACGCAAAATTAGGATAAATCCACACAACGAAACACCATGCAGCTGTGCAGATGAACTACAGCTGTATGTATAAACTTGGATAAGTCATAGAAATAGAATTTTGATGGGGATCCCTGGGTGGCGCAGCGGTTTGGCGCCTGCCTTTGGCCCAGGGCGCGATCCTGGAGACCCGGGATCGAATCCCACGTCGGGCTCCGGGTGCATGGAGCCTGCTTCTCCCTCTGCCTGTGTCTCTGCCTCTCTCTTTCTCTCTGTGTGACTATCATAAAAAAATAAAAATTAAAAAAAAAAAAGAATTTTGAGAAAAGTGAATCACAGAAGCATGTAGACAGTATGGTGTCATGGATATAAAAATGAAAAACAGGCTAGCCTAGGGAGTATATTGTTAAGGCATGCATAAATAGATGGTAAAACTAAAAAAAAAAAAAAATGGATGGAAATAAGAGTAGTTTGGAGTGGAATAGAACAGATGTAGCCTGGGATCCCTGGGTGGCGCAGCGGTTTGGAGCCTGCCTTTGGCCCAGGGCGCGATCCTGGAGACCCGGGATCGAATCCCACGTCAGGCTCCCGGTGCATGGAGCCTGCTTCTCCCTCTGCCTCTCTCTCTCTCTGTGACTATCATTAATAAAAAAAAAAAAAATCTTTAAAAAAAAAAAAAAGAACAGATGTAGCCTGGGCGCATTTCAAAAATATGGGTAATGTTCTAGGGGTGCCTGGGTGGTTCAGTAGGTTAGGTGTCTACCTTTGGCTCAGGTCATGATCCCAAGGGGCCTGGGATGGAGCCCCAGCTCTGTGGGGAAGGCTGCCTCTCCCTCTGCACTTGCCCCTCCTTGCTCAGGCTGGCTCTCTCCCGCACTCACATTCTAATTAGTAAAATCTTAAAAAAGAAAAAATTACTGGAAAGGTTCTATTTTACCTAGCAGACCTTCATGGGCATATTTTAAGAAAGTTTTGTATGTTTTATTGGAGTTCAATTTGCCAACATATATCACCTAGTGCTCATCCCGTCAAGTGTCCCGCCCCCCAGTGCCCATCACCCAGGCACCCCAACACCCCACCCACCTCCCTTCCACCACCCCTTGTTCATTTCCCAGAGTTAGGTGTCTCTCTGTCTCTTCTGTCTCCCTCTCTGATATTTCCTACTCATTTTCTCGCCTTTCCCCTTTATTACCTGTCACTATTTTTTACATTTCCCAAATGAATGAGACCATATAATGTTTGTCCTTCTCCGATTGACTTACTTCACTCAGCAGCATACCCTCCAGTTCCATCCACGTGGAAGCAAATGATGAGTATGGTGAAAATTAACAAGACAGGAAAGAAATTAAAAATGAAAGCAAGAGACAAGAATGTGGCACTTTTTTGGGGATGAAGGGGGACAAATGCATGGGGCCTTTAAACAATAGGAATAGTTGACATTTGATTTTATTTTTTTCAGAAAGACCTTTTTTAAAAAAACGTTTTAGTCTCCTAATTCTCTTGCTTTATAGATTCTGGGCTTTAGGTTACATTTTATACAGTCTTTCACCGCCTCAAGGATGTTTCATAAAAATCATGTGTGCTTCTTAAAGGGCTTGGATTTTTTTTTTCAAGGCTTTGTTCAATTTATTTACGTTTCAGAGCAAGTGAGTAAACCAGCCTTGTTTTCAAACAGCAGTGTAGTTAACCCAACACAATTTGCTAAGATTCTGTTTCCCCACAGATGTGAAATAACTTCTTTAACCCATATTACGTTTCTTTTTTTAAAGATTTTAATTCAATTAGCCAACATATAGTACATCATTAGTTTCAGATGTAGGTCAGCTGCTTGTCAGTTGTGTATAACACCCAGTGCTCATCAGCATATATTACATTTCTTTACACATTTAGGTGTTCTGCTGAATTTTCTCATTACCAGTACCTAAGTTCTAGTTATCACAGCTTTATAATGCATTTTAATATTTGTAAGGGTTAATGTATCATAAGTGTTAGAAGGTGAAGGAGGGTCAGTATTCCCCAGGCCAAGAAGGCACTTTAACAAATAACGAAGCTATCCATATCCATCAGGTTTTATTCAGGGTACCTTTCTGGGAACCAGGGGAGTCGAGCAAGCAATCCCAGCGGCAGCAGTCCTCCTCCTTTTAAATGATTAAAAGTTTGGAATCAAATGAATTACCCAACTCCTTATCAACAGTTTTCTAAACCATATTTGATATTTTCCAGAACTGTAGATTTATTTAAATGCTTTCTTCAGGGGATCCCTGGGTGGCACAGTGATTTAGCGCCTGCCTTTGGCCCAGGGTGCGATCCTGGAGACCCGGGATCGAGTCCCACGTCGGGCTCCCGGTGCATGGAGCCTGTGTCTCTGCCTCTCTCTCTCTCTCTCTCTCTCTCTCTGTATGTGTGTGACTATCATGAATGAATGAATGAATAAATAAAACTTTCTTCAACAACTTTTGACTTAAGGGATCCCTGGGTGGCTCAGTGGTTTGGCGCTTGCCTTTGGCCCAGGGCGCGATCCTGGAGACCCGGGATCGAATCCCACGTCAGGCTCCCTGCATGGAGCCTGCTTCTCCCTCCTCCTGTGTCTCTGCCTCTCTCTGTGTCTATCATAAATAAATCTTTAAAAAAAAACTTTTGACTTAATAATTTAAAGTTAAAATGTTTTATTGTTGCCTCCGCTTTTTGGCAGGAAGGTTGTAAAAAGTGCACCGGCTCTCAGTTGATTCCGTAAAAATAATTTTAGAAAGAAAACTTTTTCATCAGTGCTGTTAGAACATTACAAGGTTTATTTGCATAGCTAAAGTTGACTCCAGGATTTGTCTTCCCTTTATCTATCTTACAAAGGCAAACAGTGTAGTTGGGCTAATATTAACACCAGAAGCAGTAAGTTGAGAGCCGGATTGTATTGCACTTGCTATTCCTTTCCCGACTTCACCTTTGCATTTTGTAGTGCTGCCCCCAGGGCCTTCAGCCACAGCTTTTACAGAGCAAGGGACACGGTGGAGATGAGGTCAGAAGGCAGTTATCTAAAGTGCTGCCATCTGTGCACCAGGGACGCTCTCCTAGTCACCTCGAGTCATCTCCGCCCCCTCCGTCCAGCGGTGCCTCTGCACTTCAGGGAGGATCACGAGCCTTCCTGCATACTTGGCTCACGGCTCATGTCAACTTCCAAGGTGGCTCGAGGGAGGTCATTGGGCGGACATGAACAGAATGAAGGGCCAGAGATGGAGTCAGTGTTGTCAACACCCATTGCTTTCTCTTGCAAAAATTCCCTACCTCTCATGTTAATTTTTCTAGATATGCTTCAGAATTTTGTCAGGTTCCAAAAAACTTTTGGGCTATTTTATTAGGAATCAACTGTAATGTATGGATTAATTTAAGGAACTTTTTTTTTTTTAAGATTTTATGTCTTTATTCATGAGAGACCTAGGCAGAGGGAGAAGCAGGCTCCCCGTGACGAGCCCGATGTGGGACTTGATCCCAGGGCCCTGGGATCACGACCTGAGCCTAAGGCAGACACTCAACCACTGAGCCACCCAGGAGCCCCAGGAACTTTCTATCCAAGAACAGACTGCATGTGTTTTTGAACATGCCAGTGACCCACCTCAGAGCCCCTGATCCAGCATTTCCCTCTGCCAGAATGTCCTTGTCCTCAGCCTCCTACAAGGAGAGCTCCCTCTGTTCATACAAGTCTTCTCAGATCTACCCCTGAATATGCAATTTATTATGCTTATTAGATATAAACATCTCTCCCTGCTAAAACAGAAGTTCCATAGGGCAGAGATGCTCATGTTTTGTTCACTAATATACGGCAGGAGCCTCAAACAGTGACTGGCACAGAGCCGAGACTCAGTAAATATATGAAGTATTTTTTTCTTAAAGATTTTATTTTTAAGTAATCTCTACACCCAACATGGAGTTCAACTCACAGCCCTGAGAGCAAGAGTTGCACGCTCCACCAGCAGAGCCAGCCAGGTGTCCCTGAGGTTTTGTTTTAGTGATAGAAATGCTTGGTGTATTTTATGTTTTTATTTAAATTCCAGTTATTAAACAATGTAATATTAGTTTCAGGTGTACAATACAGTGATTCAGCACTTCCCTACCATACATATGCTCATCACAAGTTCACTCCTTCATCCCCATTACCTGTTTCACCCATCCCTCCACCCACCTCCCCTCCAGTAACCATCTGTTTTTTTCTCTACCGTTAAGAGTCTGTTTCTTGGTTTGCCTCTTTTTCCCCCTTTGCTCATTTGTTTTTCTTAAATTCTACCTATGAGTGAAATCACATGGTATTTGTCTTTGACATATTTTGCTTACCATCCTCTCTCTAGTTCCATCCACATCGTTACAAAATGGCAAGATTACATTCTTTATGGCTAATATTCCATTCTGTATATGTATGGATATGTGTATGTGTGTATATATATATATATTCCATTGTGCATGTATGTGTGTGTAGACTTCCCAATTGCCTATATATATACACATACATATACAATGGAATATTATGTGTATACATTATATACACACACAGATACATATGCCACATATGCCCTGTCCATTCATCAGCCAACAGATACCTGGGTTGTTTCCTTAAGGCATATTTTTTAAAACAGATACTTCAATAGGAATAAATGGGCAAAGGAAATGAACTACCAATTTATTAATACAAACAAAAACAAAGACAAAGTGTGGGGAGGGAGACAGAAATGCGAATAAAACCATAATGAAGGCAGAGATAATTTCTCCAAAAACCCGGGCAGAGGTTAAAGAGATAAGTGACACCACCTTGTGTTGGCAACAATGTAGGAAGCAGCCACCCTTACACATACCAGTCCGAAATATAAATAGTAGTTTGACAGTCTGAATCAAAATTTTAAATATGCATTCTCTTGGATCCTGAAATTCCACTCTTGGAAGTATTTTAAGGTAAGTAAGCAAATATTCTTCTGCTTGTAATATAAAAAAATCTTGAAATGACCTAAATGTCCAACAATATGGGCTGGATTAAATAAAGTCTGATGCCGCTGTACAATAGAATAGTGTGTAAGCATTAAAAACAGTATTGGAGAACATTTTTTTAACATGGAAAAAAGTCTACATTATCTGAAAACAAGTTATTAAACAATAGACTTAAAGTGATCAATTTATTTTTTTAAATGCACGTCATGTATGTGAGTGTGAAGAAACAAAACAGCTGGCATGATATATACCAAAGTGTTAATGGTGGTTATCTTAGTGCTTCAGAGTTTTTTTTCTTTAAATGTTTTCTTCCTATTAACATTTTTCTTAACAAGGGTTATCTTCAGATGGTGAGATTATTTCCTTTATTGTACCTTTTGTTTTTAACAGAATTGTAATTAGCAAGAATACTTCTGTTATGAGGGGAAAAAAACCAAGTTTATTATAAAACAATCGTGGGCCATTCCCCTGCCTACTCACACACGTGTAGACAATCCAGCTAGTTTAGCACTACGTGAGATGACATCCTGCATCCAGCTGTGCGACCACGATTGTTTTTTCCTGTAAAATGTATTGTACAAAGTGAAAGCTTCTGAAAGGATTGGACCACCTTCCTGGAATGCTTATGAGTCGGGCAGCAATTGGACGAGAGATGTTACGACGTCTGAAATCCTCTCAACATCGATCCTAAAGATGCAGTCCTGGGTCTAGCGACCTTCCACACTCTGGCAGCAGGCAGTGGTACGCCAAAAACAAATATTGTCCATTCTCAGCCTCAGGTTCTTCATCCATAAAATGGAAACAGAACCTCAGCGGATGGCTGAGTGAGGGTAAAGTACCTGGAAACAATTTGAAACCGGCAAATTGTTAGATATTTATACTCAAGGTAACAACCCAGTGATCTGAGACTATAAATTTGCTCTGGTATTAAGCTTAAGTAAGCTTGGTATTAAGTAAAATTTGGGCTGATGATCCTCCAGGAGGATAAGACAGGGCTGTAAGCTCAGGCAATAGACGATACAATTCACCATGACGGCCCTTGTTTTATTTGCAGTATATCCAACACTGGTCCTGTTCTGGCTAAAAACTTGTATGTCTTTCCTATAAATTTGCAGGACACTCGAACTCCTTTGTAGATTACCCTGAAACTTTTAGAAAGTGACCAAAGCCCATCATTCTTCTTGGGTTTCTACTGATGGATCTATCTGGAACCAGGAAGGTCTGCTAGACCTGCCAAGAGTCAGGTTGACCAGTACTGACTTCCCAATTGTCAAACCAATGGTTGTTTTAAATTGTATTTTAAAAATGAACTTGATAGACACTTGATATTATTAGCATCTCCTCATTCTCGAAATTAGTTTTCCTGACTCTGGACTCCTCTATTTAGCTCCCTGGATTTTTCTATCCTTGCTCTGTGAGAGAAAATACACGGTAGTGGTAAGAGTTCTTCTGTAAGTTAGTAACAGATTAAAACCTTGTATTAACTGCTGACTGAGACCTTGGACTAATTACTGATAAGCCTCAGTTCCTTGTAAAATGAAGGTAATAATAACATGTACACCATAGAAATACCATAGAATGTGAATTTTAAGAATAGTTCATGTAAGGTTCTGTCACTTGATAAATATTAACTCCCAAAGCTTCTTCTAACTCTGATACCACCCTTCCCCCACCTTCACTGTAGGATACCCTCTGGAGTGATGTCTGGTGATCTTTTCCCCAGTCTCAGCTTCTGTTACTACCGAAACACAGATGGTGCCCATCCTAACCTCCAGCTCATCTCTTTCTTTTGTGCACATTTCTTACCAACTTCTTTTTTTTTTTAATTTTTATTTATTTATGATAGTCACAGAGAGAGAGAGAGAGAGAGAGAGGCAGAGACATAGGCAGAGGGAGAAGCAGGCTCCATGCACCGGGAGCCCGACGTGGGATTCGATCCCGGGACTCCAGGATCGCGCCCCGGGCCAAAGGCAGGTGCTAAACCGCTGTGCCACCCAGGGATCCCCTTCTTATCAACTTCTGAACATCTGCACCTGGATGTCCAACAGGCTGGCATGTCATACTCAAACACTGAACTTTCTCCTTACCCCTAAACTTACTCTTCCTGGTGTGCTTCCTACCCTTCTCAAAGTCACCACCATCCACCAAGTCACCCAGGTCAGAAACACTTCACTTGACCTAACTCCTCCTTCACTTGTCTCTTCTAACTTGGGATAACCTGCCCAGCATGCACAACTTTTGAGTCACCATGCTACAGCAATGAACCCTGCATCTCATGCAAGTGTAACAGGGGTAAACACTGATCCAACCTGGATCTGGGACCACTGGGAACTTGAGTTCCATATTATTCGATGGTGGAAACAGTAAGGGACAAATCTGGAGCCGTTGGCGGCTGTGTTTCCCACTACTCAGAGAAACTCATCTGCTGGTGAGATAAAATGCTACTGACACCAAGAGAAGAGATAGTAGAGAGAAACCTAGAAGCATGTAAAGGGCTATTCTTTTTTTTAATTTTTTTAAAATATTTTATTTATTTATTCATGAGAGGCAGAGACACAGGCAGAGGGAGAAGCAGGCTCCATGCAGGGAGCCCAATGTGGGACTTGATCCCAGGTCTCCAGGACCACGCCCTGGACTGAAGGTGGTGCTAAACCACTGAGCCACCAGGGCTGCCCTACAGGGCTATTCTTAAGACCCAGGTGTCGCCCTCCTCTTCCTGAAATTTGGTTGCTCAACTGAATGAAGTTCAGATGGATTAAGTGTGAGACGTGGAGGGTTATACCCAAGACTCAGGAGGTAAGCAGGTGCCCTTCAATGCAGGACCCCAAACTATATTAAAGAGTTTGGACTTTATCTTAAGAACATTGAGAAGAAATTCAAAGATTTTAAGCAGACAAATCACAAGACTGATGAATTTTTTTGGGAAGATCACTTTGGGTATATTATGGAGAAGGAATTAGGGGTCTTAGTTCAGAAGGCAAAACTCAAGGCAAGGAGCCCAGTTAGGAGGCTGCAATGACCGAAGGAAGCAATGATAGCAAGACTGGGGAAATGGCATGTGTCTAAAGAAAAAATAAATAACAGTAGACTAGAAGAATTAACAGGTCATGTGCCAAGTAGCCATAAGCAACCAGAAAGATACAACCATGAGTGCAAGCCCACCCACTGGGTTGGACCTTCTTGGAAACTGGGAGTGGTGGAGCCTACTGTGCTATACCTCCAAGGACACTTCAGTTGGACACTGCTGACTGCCTCTTTCAAGAGCTGGCCCTTGCCCCAGTTGGTAGCAGTAGACCTTTCCAGTATCTTTCTCCTCATTCCTCCCTCACTTGGGTTGCTGGAATCTCAAGTAGGTTTCAAGACCAACTGAAAATAAAAGTGTGGGTGAGGATCACGAGAAGAGAAATCTGGGTGGCTACCAAGTCTCAATATCTTGGGAAGACTCCTGCAGCTCTGCCGTGTCAGATTGATAAAATAGAGAGGAAATAAAACAGAAGGCCAAGTTTCTTGAACTTAGTTCAAAAGAGTGTTAAAAACAGAACTTCTTGAAGGACATTCCATAGAAATGACCATTATGATGGCCTTCTATTGATGTTAGCCAGAGCTGGTCACTCTCAATGAATTACGGTAATCATGATGTTTGAGTTTCATGAATATGAGAGAGAGAGAGAGAGAGAGAGAGAGAATATTTACCTTTATGATGAATGTACCTTATGAAAACTGAAACAGTGACCTTTGTCCTAAACTATCCCCTCTCAGAACTCTCAATCCAGGAAGAATACGATTTCCTTTTCAATTTAAAAACAGGAACATATTAAGCTTAGGCTACAGTAAAATGTCATGTTGTGGCACAATATTCTCTTCCTGTTAGTAGAAATTACCTGTCTCGAAATGCACAGGAAAAAAAAATTAAAACAAGGAAGTGATTTTAAAGTAGTCATTTCCATGGGTAGGTTTTGTAACCTGTGAGGCAATCTCAACCGTCATCCCCTTACTCCTTAACTAGAGCTGAAACCTAGAAAAAGGAACCTTGCCTAGTTGGAATCCCAGACCTCCAAGCGGGACAATGTTGACTTCCTATCCCCATGGTCTCCTGAGAAGTTGCCACAGCACAATTGTTTGATATATTTTTGTTGAATTTTTGAAAATGTATGTTTTATTAACTCACATATACCCGATGCCAAACCCACAGTATGTGGTTGGTAAATATTTGTTGACTGAATGAATAACTAGACCCCACCCAAACTATGACACATTGGTCCCCTGAATTCTTTTGCTCACTGTTCCATGCTTTCTCCTTTTCAATGCCATTCTCTCCCTTCCTCATTGCTATCATTTAAGAAACAGCACTGGTGCTCAGGCTCTGGAAATCGACAAACCTATTTTCAAAACACAGGCACTTAGTTCTACCACTTCCGAGGTGAACCATTCGTTTCACTTGTGGTTTCAAGTCCTTCACCAGTAAAGAAGAATAGTATCTAAACTGGAGAGCTCTTGAGGGGTTGACATCAGACGTAGCATCATAAAGCCTGAGCACAGTGCTTCCAAGGCAGTAAGCACTCAGCAACACTGACATATATGGTTTTTTAGCTGCAACCCCATTCAGACTTTGTACTTCTCCAAATATTAGCATCCCACACACACACACAAAAAAGGGCAAAATAAGCGGTGGCTTCCAACCTGGGTTTTGCCGACCCCTCAGAGCTGCTGGAACTGTTCAATGTCAATTCCATCTTGCTACAAATACAGTCGCTCTGGGAAGGAGGGAGATGCTAGGAAGATGGGGAAACCCCACCTTCTTTTCCAATAAGAGAGGATCCACTTGGATTTCTTTAATCAGTTGGAGTTCTTTGAAGACTGAAAACAATTCGCCTGCTGGAGTAAAAGTTAGGAACCGTTATCGCATACCATGTTGCTTCTCCACATCTGTTTTAGTGTGGCTGCGAAGACAGCTAGTTCCATTTCCAGTAACTGGCTGGGTTTTCTTGGGCAAATCACTTCACTTCTCTGCTCTCAGCTCCCCATCCCTCGAAATGCGGACTTTGGAAAGATAATGTTGACGGTTCGTGTTTTCATGTTAGTTGTAGTTCTGGAAATCCGAGAAGAGTTATTTCGAAAGGCTTAATAAATTAGAGCTCACCATTTAACTCCAGTCATCATTTAGCTGTACTATCCTGGGGCACGATACATATGCAGACACGTGTTGAATATCAAATGAGCGAGTGATTTAATTGTTGCTGGAAACGGTGACAGGCTGTTGCACCGACTGCGCCCTGGTGGGGCTGTGCTAGGGGACAGCAGCTGTCTTCTACCAGCCGAGGGCCTGGGGAAGTGACACGAGCATGACTCAGTAGAGTGGACTCCACAGTTTAGAAGTCTGGATGTCTTGCTTTTCCTATGACCCAAGAAATCGTAAATACAATTATTCAACCAATCCTACTGATTATGTCACCCGTGCACATCCCAAGTCCACCTCTAGCCTCCTCAGCTACCACAGGAGACCACCATCCCCGACTCCCTGCAATGGCCTCCTCAGCGTCTGCCCACTTCCACCCTTACTACTTCCAATCTGTTCTAAAGGGGTGCTCGCTATTCCCTGTGACTGGAACGGGCACGCTTCCCTCAGGCACTGTCACCCATTTCATTCTACATCTATGTGTTATTTTCTGTTTCTCCCGGGAGGCTGTGAACCCCAGGAGGACAGAGACCTTTCTTACTGCTATAGCCCAAACCTGCTTCCCACCTCCTGCCTACACCAAGAAGCCTTTTCAAAAATAATCAACGAATGAATGCTCAAGGCTGAAACCACGTCTTAAATACTTAAATCTCATGTCATCAACACACTGAGGGCAAGGCCGATGCAAAGCAAGCACGCTATAATGGATCGTCCCATGTGAGACTCATTTAAGGAAAGTATGGCTCTCCTCTCTGGGTTTTATTTTTAAAGACTGTGTTTATTTGACAAATCGAGAGAGCCAGAGAGGGAGAGGGAGAAGCAGGCTTCCTGCTGAGTGGGGAGCCCGAGGTGGGGCTTGATCCCAGAACCCCGGGATCAGGAGCTGAGCCGAAGGCAGATGCTTAACCAACTGAGTCCCCCAGGTGCCTCTCCTCTCTGGGTTTTAGACAAAACTAATTGAATCTTTTCCACTCTTCCAGTTGTGTGACTTTGAGCCTGGATTTCATTAACTGTAAAATGAGCTAATGCTTATTTCGCAGGGTTGCTCTAAGATGAGTGAAGGGCTCTGCAGAGCATCTTAGTGTGCCTTCCCGGTAACCCCACTAGCACTGGGGGAAGGTTCAGGGAAGAAGTCTAAAAAGAAGAAAGCAAATACTCAACTAGGAAAAAAAACAAACCTCTAATCAGCAAGTTTTGCGTACAAAAAGTCAGGAACAACTCCCTTGAAGTACCTTGTCTTGGTATAATCCAACTTGCTATTCAAATGTTGATGGAAAAAGGGGCATGGTGGTGGGGGTGGTAGTCAACTTTGTTTTGCCCTATTCCAGATCCCTTCTAGCAATGACTTGACAGCCATCTGCCACTTGGAGTTGTTCAACTATGCGGTAAGTAGTATTTATGAGAGAAAATGCAGCAGGTGCTCACAAGGATTGGGCAACTATTCGGAATCTATTCAGAGCATCATAACTGAAACCTCTCAGTGGCAAGTTTTAGGATAGAGAGTTGAATCCTAAACATGGCCCGCAAGGATCTGGCCTTTGACCACCATTTATGCCTCATTCCAATCCTAATCTCCTCCTTGTTCCTGGAGCTCTCAGTGGGTTAGTTTTCTTTCCATTTCAGCCACAGGATCTTTACACAAGTGCTTCTCCTTGCCTAGACCCTCCCTCAGTTAACTAGATTCCCCTTGATACCTCAAGGTCACTTCTTTAGAGAATGCCCTGATCTCCAGCCTAAGTCCCAGAATCTTCCTTCGATCATAGGGTTTCCCTTTGCAGTGATACGCCGAATCGTGTGGATATTTTTGCCTAAGGCTCCTCTCCGCCCATAATTTGTACTCTAAGAACAGAATCAATGAGTGACTAGGCTCAGGGCCCGGAAAGTTCCCGGCAAGCGGTAGGTATTCAGTCAACAGCTGTTGAATAACCGAATAAATCAAGTTTCCAGGACTCGTGCGGGGATTGAGTACGCAAGCGGGAGGCCAGATCCCTGCTCGCTCTGCGCCCGCGGCAGGGGGCCCCGCGCCTCCTTCCAGCAGGTGGGCGACTCCTCCACCTGCCCCTGCCCCAGCCGCAGAGTGTGCGGAGGAAGGGGTGGGTTTAAGGGCGGATGCTGGAGGTCATCGGTCCGCAGAACGGAGGGCAGGTCCCGGTGGGCGCCCCAGGCCCCCGCGAGGCCGCCCGCCGACCCCTCTCGCCATCCGGCGGCACAGAGCGGCGCGCCCACCTGCGCCGCGGCCCATGCGCCCAGGGCGCGCGCGATCCGCAGCTTCAGCCGCAGCCCCAGCCCCCGCCCCCGCCCCCGCCCCCGCCGAAGTCCGGCCCCGCCGCCGCCTCCTCCCCGCCTCCCGGGTCTGTCCCGCCCGGGCCCAGGTCCCCGCGCCGCGGAGCCAGCAGGTGCCGGACGCCCGAGAGCGCGCCGTCCCCCCGCGCGCGGGACCATGAAGGTCGAGTTTGCGCCGCTCCACATCCCGCTGGCGCGGCGGCTGCAGACGGCCGCGGTGCTGCAGTGGGTCCTGTCCTTCCTGCTGCTCGGTAAGGACCGCGCTCGGCCGCCCGGGACCCCGCCCCACTCCGCGGGCTCCGTCCCGCCCTCGCCGACGGTCGCCGTGCGAGGACGCGCCCGGGTCCTCCAGCCCTCCCTCGGTGCACGGCGGGGCGGGCAGGTCGCGGGGAGCTCCCGCCCCCTCGGGGCTCCCCTTCTGGTTGCTCCCCCGCGTGCACGAGCTCACTCGGGGCCCCCTTCTGGTTGCTCCCCCGCGTGCACGAGCTCACTCGGGCCCCCCTTCTGGTTGCTCCCCCGCGTGCACGAGCTCACTCGGGGCCCCCTTCTGGTTGCTCCCCCGCGTGCACCAGCTCACTCGGGCCCCCCTTCTGGTTGCTCCCCCCGCGTGCACGAGCTCACTCGGGCCCCCCCCTTCTGGTTGCTCCCCCCGCGTGCACAAGCTCACTCGGGCCCCCCTTCTGGTTGCTCCCCCGCGTGCACCAGCTCACTCGGGCCCCCCTTCTGGTTGCTCCCCCGCGTGCACGAGCTCACTCGGGGGGCCCTTCTGGTTGCTCCCCCGCGTGCACGAGCTCACTCGGGCCCCCCTTCTGGTTGCCGCCCCCCTCCGCGTGCACCCGTAGCGCACACTGCCGGCCAGCTGCTCTGCGCTGAGCTGCTGCGGGCCTTACCTACAGCTGCGGGCTCGGCTGGCAGTTACACAGCCTGGTGAGGCCTGGCGCATGGGTGCACCCAGATGTAACCAAGACCCAGGTGAGGCCTGGCGTGTGGGTGCACCCAGATGTAACCAGGACCCAGCCCAGCCACGCAGCGCTGCTCTCTAGCCCCACAGAAGGCAGACACTGTCTATCTGCAGCGCAAGTTACTACCGCTAACTTTTGCGTGTTCCGGAGCATCTCGGGGCAAAAAGGTACCTTTGTACAAGGAAGGGCTGCCCCAAATATCAGATGGGGTCGGGTGGCTTCTGTATGTAAAGAGCTGGACTGCAGGCTGTGTTCTAGTGGGTTCCAGAGTCAACTCCATCTAGAAGGAGGCAGTCACTAGATGGAGCTGGTGCTTGACCTGGGTGCTTTGTCCCCTGCATGTTTGTTCAGCTCTTGGAGTAAATGGGGGATGATATGAACGAGGGAGGAATTCTCAGGAACTTGCCCTCTTCTGAAGGCTAACGTCATTTGTGTGCCACAATGAGGTCATGGGTCGTCTGCCGTAGAGGCCACAGGGATAACAGTAATAAACTCATCGCACTGTAGACCTCTGCATTTTTGAAATGGTTTCAAATTTTGTTTTGAAGATTTTATTTATTCCTGAGAGACAGAGAGAAGCAGAGACATGGAGGGAGAAGCAAGCTCGTGACGCAGAGCCCAATGCAGGACTCGATCCTGGGACCAGGATCATGCCCTGAGCCAAAGACAGATGCTCAACCGCTGAACCCCCCCCCGCCCCCCCGGGGGCGTCCCAGGTTTCACATTTTGAATGCCTAAGTCAGTGGCTCTCCACCCTGCATTCACATTAGAATCACTGGAGGAGCTTCTAAAAATTTCAGATGCCTAGGCCCTGTCCGTAGAAGGTCTCGTTCATCTGTTAGAGAATGGAGCCCATGCATAAATGTGGTTTTTTTTTAAGATTTTATTTATTTATTTGAGGGGGAGATAGAGAGGGCAGGTGCGCCCACCGGCGAGGGCGCAGGAGCAGGGGAGGGAGTAGCAGACTCCGTGCTGAGCAGGGAGCCCCATGCAGGGCCCCATCTCAGGACCCTAGGGTCATGACCTAAGCTGAAGGCAGACACTTGCCTGAGACCCAGGTGTCCCTCAATATTTTGTGTATCTATGTAAATATATAAATATATGTGTGTGCGTAAACACAGGCTCTCCAAGTGACCCTAGTGTACGACTCGGGTTTACTGAAAAAGGAACTTCGAACCGTTAACACATTAAGTCCTCCCAGGCCAGACTGTGGACACAAGTGTGCCAGCATCACATTCCATTTTGAACTAGAGCAGAGGAGCATTGACATAACACACTCACTGCGGGCCTGGTGTGTGCCGGGTCCCTCCGCGCCGTACGCCCTTAACCCTGCAATCTTCACAACCACGCTCTGAGGCAACGGGTGTTGGTTCCTGCCCTCGTCGGACAGATGAGGGGACCGACGGGCGACATGGGCTGTTGGAGGTCACAGGGCTAGTGGGAGGGGGAGGAGCCGGATGCAAACCCAAGTGTTGCACCCGGGGTCCCTGCTTTCACCACTGTGCCACCTACTTGAATGGCTTGGACTCGGAGACTGTCTTTCTCGCTGATCAGTCACAGCTCTGGTGGCCCACTGTCCTTTCTCTCATGGCCTTCATCGTGGCTTGTCATTACCATCCTCTACCGGAGGGAAGCTCTCTACCCCGTGTGTGTCTCGCTGTATTGACCAAGGGACCCTCACAGCCACCTGTAAGGTGGGCGCTACCCCTGTAGACCTTTTACAAGCGAGGATGCTCGAGGTGGAGCGAGTTGCTCAAGGTCACAGGGCTCTAAGGTGGTGAAGCCACAGATGTCAAACGTGAATGAACTGGTGACTTAGGTTTATAACTAATGATTCTTAATTTGGGTCCGACTGGAGTGGCTTGCAGATCATTTAAGTGCTTTTATTGCATGAATCTGATATTTGTGTTACCAGGAGCATGTTATTTTGTACTATATATTTTGGTCATTGTATTTTTGGAAACTTTCAAACACACGGGGGCGCCTGGGTGGCTCAGTCAGTGAAGTGTCTGCCTTCATCTCAGGTCATGACCTTGGGGTCCTGGGATCAGCCCCATGGGGGGCGTCCTGCCCAGCTGGGAATCTGCTTCTCCCTCTCCCTCTGTCCCTCCCCCTGCTGATGCTCTTTTCTCACTCACTCTCAAATAAATTAATTAATTAAATATTTGATAAAAAACTTTCAAGCATACAAAAAGCAGAGAGAAGTGTATGAAGTGTCCCATGCCCGTTACCTGGGTTTATAGTTATTTTAACAATTTGCCATATTAGTTTCAGCTGTGGTTTTTGCAGAACTATCTTAAAACAACTCCTTATATTTTAATCCCAAGTACTTTAGTAGGCGCATGTAAAATTGGCTATTTTTTATGTAATCATATTACACGTGTAGTATAATCACTTAAAATCACTTGAGCTAAGTTCACATTTCCTACAGTATGTCAAAAATATACTTTTATTGGTGATTTATTTGTTTTTTTTTTAATTTTTTATTTATTTATGATAGTCACAGAGAGAGAGAGAGAGGCAGAGACATAGGCAGAGGGAGAAGCAAGCTCCATGCACCTGGAGCCCGACATGGGATTCGATCCCGGGTCTCCAGGATCGCGACCTGGGCCAAAGGCAGGCGCCAAACCGCTGCGCCACCCAGGGATCCCCTGGTGATTTATTTGAACCAGGTTCCAAGCAAGACCCTTTGTGTTGCATTTGGTTTTTACCTGTCTTTTGGTTTGGAACTATGTTCCTGGTTTGTTTTCTTGTCAGTAAAGCACTAGGGAAACCAGGTTGTCCTGCAAGATGTCTCTCCCCTTCAGGGTTTTCCCTGATTGTTTCTTTGTTGTGTTAACCTGTGCCTCAACCTCCTGTTTGTCTTCTATAGTGGAAGTTAGATCTGAGGCTTGATTAGATTTAGGGGAAGACCTTTGTGGCAAGGTCTCTTCCCACACTCTGCCATGTGCTTCATGTCACATTATGTCAGGATGTACATCATGTCTAGTTGTCCCATTAATAGCGTCTAAGAGTAATCAGGGTGCAGGCAGGAAGTGATCTGAGGGCTGGTAACTGGCATGTGCAAACAAATTCTCCATTGATTGTTGCCCTTTCACCTTGTGGTTTGAGTCTCCATCAGTGATCCTCGCTATTGGGACTCCAAAATTCATCCTATCCTTCATTCTTCACATACTAGCTAGAATTTATGCAAAGAATAACCCCCCCCCCAAATCATCTAGGGCCATTTGACTATACCCTACAATTCAATTCTTACTGGGAAGGTAGGATAAGAACTTACTTACTTCCATTTAATTATCAATTTCAGAGGAAGGAGTCGATGTAGTAGCTACTTCCAATGGTGACAAGAGTTTTTATTAACGACGTTATTTTAAGATCTCTAAATCAGAACCTTGGCATGCATTTTCTTTCCAGGAAATGACTTTAAGCTCTTAGACATTGAAATACATTTTTGAAATCCCAAAATGTTTCATTTAGTCATGAAACCAAACACTCTTTCCTTGAGATAAATGTTAAATACCTGTCATCCAGCATTATAACATTGTATTCGTTTCAGGTGGATGACATAGGGATTTGATACGTGTGTGTATTATGAAATGATGGCCACAATAAGTTAAGTCTATCACCACACATAGTTATATTTTTCCTTGTAATAAGAGCTATTAAGACTCACTCTCTTAGCTTTCAAATACAATACAGTATTGTCTCCTGTAGTGACCATGCTGTGTGTTACACCCCCAGGACTTATTTATTTTATAAATGGGAGTTGGTACCTTTTGACCACCTTCAGCCATTTTGCCCACCCCTCTGCCCCCTGCTTCAGGCAACCACCCCTCTGTTCTCTGTATTTATGAATTAGTTTGTTTCTGTGTTTGTGTTTTTACAGAGGGAGGGGGAGGGGAGCCTGATGTGGGGCTTGACCTCACCACCCTGAGATCATGCCCTGAGCTGAAGCCAAGTCTGATGCTTCACCAACTAAGCCAACCAGACACCACTATGGATAAGTTTTTTTGTTGTCTTTTTAACATTTCACACACAAGTGATATCATACAGTGTTCTCGGTCTCATCTATTCCACTTAGCATAACATCCTCAAAGTCTCTCCAGTGGTATCACAAATGTCAGGATTTCCTTTTTTTTTTAATGACTTTATTATATATATATATATATATATAATTATTATTATTATTATTATTATTTATTATAGAAAATCACATTTTCTTAATCTATGGACACTTAAGTTGTTTCCGTGGCTTGGCCACAGTAGGCAATGCTGCAGTGAACACAGGGGGTGCAGATGTCTTTTTGAGATAGTGATTTTATTTCCTTTGGATAAATACCCAGAAGTGGGATTTCTAGATCAGCTGTCATCCAATCTTAATATTCAAGAACTGAAATGGTATATACTAGCTTGTGTGCTACCAGCCTGCTAGCTGAAAAGTGGGAAGCTACAAAAGAGGGAGCCAACATTTATTGACTATCTTCTACCTATACCAGGTTGTGGCAAAGATCACTAGGTTTCCTATTTATTTATTCATTTATGAAGATTTTATTTATTTATTCATGAGAGACAGAGAGAGAGAGAGAGAGAGGCAGAGATACAGGCAGAGGGAGGTGCAAGCTCCCCTCTGAGCAGGGAGCCCGATGCAGGACTCGATCCCAGGATCACACCCTGAGCCAGAGGCAGATGCTCAACCACTGAGTCCCCCAGACACCCCAGGTTTAACTTTTTAAGAAAGTGCCAGACTTTCTTCCCAAGTAGTTGTCTATTTATATTCCCACCAGCAGCACATGAAGGTACCACTCTTCCAGATCCTAGCCATCACTTGATATAGCCATTTATTAAAAACTTTGTGAATAAGCACGCAGTAATGTTTCATCGTGGTTTTAGTTTGCATTTCCCTAATGGCTAATGATGATGAGCATCTTAGGCTTATTTGCTATCTGTATATCTTATCTTTGGAAGTGCCTGTCTGTATAAATCTTTTGTCCATTTTTAATTGAGTTGCTTGTCTATTGGGTTTAGAGATTTGGCTGTGTTCTTCTGGATCCGAGTCTTTTATCAGGTATATACTTTGTGTAGAATTTTCTTCCACTCTAGGGATTCTCCTTTCATTGTATAAACAGTGTCATTAGAAGAACAGAAGTTTTTAATTTTGATGGAGTTCAGTTTACCCATATTTTTTTTGTGGATGATAGTTTTGGTGTTTTATCTAGGAATTTTTGCTTCATCCAAATCAGAAAGATTTTTTTTTATATTTTCTTCTACGTGTTTTATAGTTTTAGGTTTTATATATAGGTTTGTGGTTCATTTGGAGTTAATTTTTACATATGCTACAAGGCCTAAGTGCATTTTTTTGCATATATATAATCCAGTTGTTCCAGCTCTATATGTTAAAAAACAAACAAACAAAATATGTTCCTTCTCTGCTGTCACGCCCTTGTGTCTTTGACAAAAGTTAGTTATGCATACGTAGGTGGGTTTATTTCTGGACTCTCTGTTCCATTCATCTGTCTGCCTATCTTGATGGCAGTACAATGCTGATGTGATTACTGTAGATTTATCATAACTTGTGGAATCAGTTCTCGTTAGCCCTCAAACCTTGACGCTTTTTTTTTTTCCAGAGCTATTTCGATTATCCTATAGATTCTTTATCTTTCCATTTGCACTTTAGAATCAACTTGTCAATGTCCACACACGAGAAAATCTGCGATTTTCATTGGGATTGATTTTTGATTGAGATTAGCCTATAGATTAATTTGGAGAGAATTGAGATCTCAAAAATACTGAGTCTTCGCTGTGTGATTTTATTTATAGCAGAGCATATTTAAGAATCACTTGGGGATTTTTGTTGAAATGCAAATTCCCCCAGAGACTTTGATTCTGCAGGTCTCAGGGCCATTACATTTTCTTAAACTTTATTTTGAAATAATTTCAGAAATACTCATTGTAGAAAATTAAAATTCTGGAAAATTACAAAAACCCTAATATTCCTTCATCAAATTCCCCAAATGTTAACATTTTACCATGTTTTCTTTTCTTTCTCCTTGCCTCTCTCTCCACAAACACTCACAATTATTATTTTTTTAACTCTTTAAGGATAAGCCACAGACATGGTTTCTCTTTATCGTTAAGTACTTTATATTTCCTAAAACCAAGGGTACTCTCTTACATAACCACAGTATAAGTATCCAAATGAGAAAAATAACAGTGATACTGTTTAACAGTCTAATTCGTACATAGACCCTATTCACATTTCAGTAACTGCCCCACAAATGTCCTTTATAGCAAAGGAACCCACATGTTGTATTTAGTTGTCTTTTTTTTTTAATTTTTTTATTTTTTTATTTATTTATGATAGTCACACAGAGAGAAAGAGAGAGGCAGAGACACAGGCAGAGGGAAAGCAGGCTCCATGCAGGGAGCCCGACGTGGGATTCGATCCCGGATCTCCAGGATCGCGCCCTGGGCCAAAGGCAGGCGCCAAACCGCTGCGCCACCCAGGGATCCCTAGTTGTCTCTTTTATTATAGTTTTCAGTTTGTAGCTATTCAAAGTAGTTGTGCTTTTTTCAGATTGTAAACATTTCAGAAATAGCAAGAGCATGGAACTAGTTTCAGCAGGATCCTGTTAATTTATTTGCATTCATTAGGTGAAGAAGTAGGTCCAGTAATGGATTTGCTTTTAAACAAGAAAAATGTAGTTCTGTCTCCCTAAAACTTTTTAAAAAGCGTGTGGAACAGACCCACATGTGAGGAATACTGAGCTGCACCATTCTGCAGAGAGGTCTGAGGTTTCTCTTTTAGCGCCATCCTAAGAAACTCTGGGAGGTAAGTTCCCTTCAAGCAGGAATTTTAAAAATCAGAAGAATGTTACCCATACATTCTTATAATCGACAGATGGCCCTGATTGTGTTTTGAAATATAATGCCTCAGGAACAGGTAAGAAAAGAGTGTGATGTGCTAAACTCTTGAGTTCCATTTTCTTCCTCCATCCCGTTACATGGTTAAAATATGTATAAGAACAACAACAACAACAAAATATGTATAGGAACAATTTTTCATAGAGGAAAAGTGAAAACCTCTTGGAAAAAAAAAAAAAAACAACCTCTTGGATACAAGTGGGAAGGATACACATACGAATTACATGTTTTCAATTATGTAATTATTTAAATATTTAATTATTTCTTAATATTTAATCCAAGTAAATAAAACTTAAGTGGCTTTTGCAATATTTTTCTGATGCTGTTTGCTCATGGAAATTTAATAGAATCATATTCAAGATGAAAATATTCTTACATAAGTAGATTTGTTCTACAGTTTTTTCTTTCTAGTGGAGCCATTTCTTTTTTAAAAAGTAATCTTTTGAGTATAAGATAATTTGGACTAATTATTAGAAAAATTGAAAAGTGTAGAAGAGCTTTTAAAGACCCTAGGAAAATTCCATATTCCCATTCAGAAGTAATTATTATTAATATTTTGGCATATTTTCCCCTCCTGTTTATTTTTTTAAAATTATTTTTTAATGGGAAGCCCAGGTGGCTCAGCGGTTTAGCGCTGTCTTCAGCCCAGGGCGTGATCCTCGAGACCCGATATTGAGTCCCACGTTGGGCTCCCTGCGTGGAGCCTGCTTCTCCCTCTGCCTGTGTCTCTGCCTCTCTCTCTCTGTATCTCTTGTGAATAAATAAATAAAATCTTTTTAAAAATTAATTAATTTTTACTGAAGTTATCTACATACTGGAGAATAAAACAAATAACGTTTTGGATTGAAGTGTGTGCCATTGGTGTTTTTGTTTTTTAAGATTTTATTTATTTATTCATGAGAGGCTCACAGAGGGAGGCAGAGACACAGGCAGAGACACAGGCAGGCTCCATGCAGGGCCCCGATGCGGGACTCAATTTCAGGTCACAACCTGAGCTGAAGGCTGATGCTCAACCACTGGGCCACCCAGGTGCCCCACCATTGGTGTTTTTGAAGGTCTCAGGCAGTCAGGGCTAATAACATTTATTGAGAGTTTCCCATATACCGTCACTATTCTATCTATCTATCTATCTATCTATCTATCTATCTATCTATCTATTTATTTATTTTTAAGATTTTATTTATTTATTCATAGAGACACAGCTAGAGAGAGAGAGGCAGAGACACAGGCAGAGGGAGAAGCAGGCTCCATGCAGGGAGCCCGACGTGGGACTCGATCCCGGGTCTCCAGGATCATACCCTGGGCTGCAGGTGGCACCAAACCGCTGCACCACCGGGGCTGCCCTACCATCACTATTCTAGAAGCTTTCTGTGAATTATCTAAGTTTCTTTAACCAATTATTTTTCCATGGTATAAATATCACTGTCTTAAATTTTGAAAAACCGATAGTTAAGCCTAGAACTTATAGGGACTTAACCAATTTATCTACATCAGGTCTTTGAAGAAGTGCCTATAAGGCAAAACACGTTATTAAGGATTCATCGACTTTTCAAATTCTGCCGACACTGACGAGCATCTGCCCCGGCTTAGACACCATACGGTGCCCTTGCACGCGTACTTTCTGGCTCAGCGCCCTTGCACTGATTGTCGGCATCCAGGTGCGTGCCCCGGGTCAGAATGGGTGGGAGCCGCAGGGGCAGAGCGGTAGTGCCTGCAGCAGAGGCGGCTCGTGGCCACCACCTGAGCCCCGAGGGGCCTTCCCCCGCCCCAAAGTGTAGAGCCTGCCATGACTCCTTGCCAGAAGCCTTCAGTTCATGGAAAGAATATAATCTTCATCCCTGGTTGTGCTAGAACCCTTCTTTTCTATAAAGCTGGGGAAACCCCCAGGCAGCTTTGAAGCCAGAAGTGAGTGTTGAATCCATCATCCCGTTTGCACGTGAGAGTTTGAAAGTCAAGACTGTTTCGGGCTGTGGTGCAGGCTCCGTGAGGCTCCCACGCGGTCCTAGCCACGCAGCGGCGCTTCACTTGCTGTGATCACTTACATGTGTGGTTCATGCATTTCCTCCCATCTTTTAATTATGGAAAGTTTCAAACCTCCAGAAGAACTGAAAGAATAGTTCAGTAAGCATTTTTTTAAACCTGGATTCACCAGCTCTTAGAGTTTTTCTACATTTGCCACTGTCACGTTCTGTCCCTCTCCACACACACTTTGTTATTGCTGCTGTTGAACCATTTGGAAGTGAGAAATTAAGCTGTAAACATCATGGTACTTCATGCTAAATACTATAGAATGCGCCTCTTGAAAACAAGGATTTTTTTTTTCCTTTTTTAAAAAGATTTTTTATTTATTCATTCAAGAGAGAACAGAGAGAGGCAGAGACTCAGGCTCTCCGCAGGGGCCTGATGGGGGACTCGATCCCAGGCCTCAGGATCACGCCCTGAGTCAAAGGCAGGCGCTGAACTGCTGAGCCAGCCAGGCGTCCTGAAAAGGATTTTCTACATAATCACAATCCAGATATCGTACCCAAGAAGTTTGTCAGTGATATAATAATCTTATTTAAAAAAAATAAAAATAAAAAAAAATAATCTTATTTAATATATGGTTCATATTCAGATTTCCTTGACGGTCTTCAAATTTTCCTTTAAAGCTAGACCAGCTCCTACACCTTTGGGTATTTATTTATTTATTTATTTATTTTTAAGATTTTATTTGAGAGAATGAGCAAGGGGGACAAGCAGACTCCCCACTGAGCAGGGAGCCCGACAGGACACAGGCTCGATCCCAGCATCCTGGGATCAGGACCGGAGTTGAAGGCAGATGCTTAACAAATGGAGCCACCCAGGTGTCCCACCTTTTGTTTTTTAATCTCTTGTAACACCGGTATTTTTCTGAAGAGCCCCAGCTGATTATCTTATAGAATGTCCCAGAGTCTGGACTTGCCTAATTGTTGTCATGATTCGAGTCAGGTTGACCATTTTTGCAAAAAGATCACAAAGGTGAAGAGGCGTATTTCCCGTTAGGTCATATCAAGAGGCATCATGTCATTTTGTCCCTTTATTGGTGATGTTACATTTAACGACAATGCCCTGCATTTTGGCCGAGCCTCATTTCTGACGTTTAGTACTGTTGAGGCAGGTGGGGCATGCGGCATTATTCACAGGAGCCAGAAGGTAGGAACCGCCCAAATGTTGAACGATGACTGTTGAACAGATGAATGGGTAAACGAATCGTCATATGGCCCATACAGGGGGACATCATTCAGCCCTAAAGGAGAACGAATACATATTCGTACGATAGGTGCGTACTGATACATACTTCAAGATGGATGAGCCTCAAAAACCTGATGTTAAGTGAAAGTCTACACAAGCTTACATATTGGATCATTCCGTTTCTATGAAATACCTAGAGCAGGTAAATCCATAGAAACATAATGCATAATTACGTTGGTGGTCGCTGGGGCATAAAAGAAGGGAATTGGAATAACTGCCTGACGGGTTCAGGGTTATATTGTTGAGTGATCTGAGTATTTGCAACCAGGTACATGTGGTAGTTGTACAGCATTGTGAATGTATTAAGTGTCACCAGATTGATTTCTTGAAAATTGTTAATTTATGGGAGTTTCACCTCAATAAAAACTGAGGGGGAAGCAGCTTCCTGATGATGTAGAGGAAGTAGAATGTACGGGTGTGAGGTTATAATGGAGGCTGAAAGATAGAGGCTGGCGAGGGGCTTTCCATTCAACATTAGCCTCAGTTGAAGCAACTGAAATGTCAAGCCTTCCATGCAGCCTGGTTGGTGGATCAGGGCCATTTTCGAAGGTATCAACCTCAGTTTTGAAAACTCCACATTGTGCTGGAGTAGACTTTTGTATCTTTTTGACCTCCAATTCAGGAGAGTCGTGTTACCTGGGATTGCTTAATGACCTAAGAATAGAAAAGAGAGATGATCTGGTCACCTGGTTTTTTTGGTGTTTTCTTCTTTCCATCCGACTTAGGATCATGGGATTTCAAAAGCTATTTTGGTGCAGCTCATGATACGGAATATTAAAGAATGTATGCAATGTGTGGTGGAGTGGGAGTTAAAATTAGAACAGCTCCTTTGGACTGCGAAGGATCAAAGTGTATCAAGTGACAGGTGTTGATGCTTGGTGTTCCAGGGTTTTACTGACTGTCCACTAGAAATAAATTGAAATGTGGGGAAATGTTAGGCGAGATTATGTTTAGAGAGAAAATTTGCTAGAAGCCCATGTTTTCAAAAAGAAAAGAATGGTTGAATTGGTATTCCCAGTCAATGGAATGTCCATCAGCCATCAAAAAATACCATTTATGAAGAGGTTTTAATACCAGATTTATGATATGAAACAGTGTGAGGTCATCACGAGAGATACAATATGGAAATTTTTTTTAAAAGATTTTATTTATTCACGAGAGACCCACAGAGAGAGGCAGAGACACAGGCAGAGGGAGAAGCAGGCTCCACGCAGGGAGCCTGACATGGGATTCGATCCCAGGTCTCCAGTATCCCACTCTGGGCTGCAGACGGCACTAAACCCCTGCGCCATTGGGGCTGCCCCAGAAAAAATTTTTTTTAAGATTTTATGTATTTATTCATGAGAGACACACAGAGAGAGGCAGAGACACAGGCAGAGGGAGAACCAGGCTCCCTGTGGGGAGCCCATTAGGGACTCGATCCTGGGACCCGAGGGTCATGACCTGAGCCAAAGGCAGATGCTCAACCACTGAGCCACCAAGGTGTCCCTGCAATATGGAAAATTTTTTTCAAAATGTGATCAACCATGTTAAGGAAACAACCTGTTCATAGGAAAAAAAAAAAAAAGACCGCAAGGAAAATTTTAACGATACTTTTTTTGTTGAGTGACAAGAAGGTGGGTGATATTTTACCTGCTTTTACTTTTTGCACTCTCTGCAGGTGTAATGGTGTAAAGGTGAACACAGTTGCTATAATGCTGGCGCCCGTTGGTCAGGTGCTTGCTGCGGGCCAGGCCCATGGCGTCTCTATTTCCCTGCAGTCCTGGAGGCAGGTGATGTGCTGGGCTCAGGTCACAGGTGCAGGGATTAAGGTTCAAGGAGTAAAAGAACCCGCCGCAGGCCGGGCAGCTGGTCGTGGCAGGCTCCAGCACGAGCAGTCCGACTCCGGATCCTCGGCTTAACCGCCATCCGGGTGGCACGTTTAGTGGCTGAAGAGACACGCGTTCAAGTAGTGCGTGTGGGGTTGGGTTCAGGGGAGCGCTGACCCGGCAGCCGGCGGACTCTGTTTCTGGATCTGCTCTTGCCTCTTCTTGGTTCAAATTAAGTTCGTATGCTTTTGGTCTCAGTTTCTCTATCATAGTGAGGAAAACAGAAACCTCTCGTTTGCCTGATTTTTTTTTTTTTTTTTTTTTTTATGCCTCCAAGCCTGCTGCTGCGCTTGTGATAACGACTTGTTAGTTTATGGTGCTGTTGCCATGAGCTAAGACTAGTTTGGTTTTGTTTGAAAAAAAAAAAAAAAGCGTATGGGTTTAAGAATTCAGCAGATCCAGGTTCAAGCCCTTTGGATCCTTAAAAAAAAAAATCGCTGAGCCTCAGTTTCCACATCTGCAGAATGGGAACAGGACTGTGCGCCGTGAGGGTTGTGGGGAGAGAAATAGACGCTGCTCGAGGGAGGCGGTCGCCGCCAGGAACTGTCCCCTTCGGTCCCTCCTCCATCAAGCCTCCCCTGATATAGCGTAGAGCCCGGGGTGATGAGACCTTTCTGAGTTTCTTACGCATTTTTTTTTTTTTTACACATTTTAGTAAAATTAAGGGAACATTAACCAACAGTGGCAAATTCTCAGCCCTGGGCCCTGGGCCGAGGGAAGCAGGTGAAGCAAAATGAAATGATCCTGGTAGGAATGAGGGCAGAGGACACTGCGTTCGGCTGTGCTTCTGGGGCCGTGGAAACTTCGCCGGCTGTTCCAGAATGCAACAGGACACCGGGGAGGGGAGAGGGCGCATCCTCCCTTAACCTAGCACGCGGCCAAAGTTCACGAACCTTGGCCTACCTTAGGCAGAGCAGCCCGGTCCTCTCATGGGGGTCCACTCTGTATTTAGGTTAAACCGATACTGGGCTCTTTATTGATTTCTGTGTCTCCAGAAATATATGTGGGGTTATTTTTGGCAAAAAAATAAAAAAATAAAAATAAATTTCCCAAACTGCAATAGGTCAGGGTGCTGTTAATCAGGTACCATGATGGTTTGGAACAAAACTCTCTGTCACACAGTTGACAGGCAGTAGGCAGGAGTTTGGGGGACGGAAGTCAGCTCCAAAACCAAGACTACAGCATGTAACGGAGGAGGAAGAGCCAAGGATACTCTTTACAGTAGCAGGTGGCATTTATTGAGAGCATGCTGTGTGCCAAGCTTTATGACTTTATGCTCCCCTTTCTCTCTCATTAATATAATTCTCTCTCCCTCTTTTTTTTTTTTTTTTTAAGATTTATATATTCATGAGAGACACAGGCAGAGGGAGAAGTAGGTTCCCTACGGGGAGCCCGATATGGGACTCGATCCCGGATCCTGGGATCACACCCTGAGCCAAAGGCAGATGCTCAACCGCTGAGCCACCACGGCGTCCCTCTCTCTCTTTTTCAAAGATTTATTTATTTATTTAAGAGACAGCATGCAAGTGGGGGTGGGTGGGGGAGAGGGAGAGGATGTTGAGCAGGCTCCTGGCTGAGTGTGGAGCCAGAGACCTGGGGTTCAATCTCAGGATCCTGACATCATGACCTGAGCCGAAATTAAGAGTCAGACGCTTCACTGACTAAGCCACCCTGGCTCCTCGTATCTTTCTTTCTAGAAGTACTTTTCAATCTCTCATAGCACAGACATAAGAGGAAAATGTCTAGCTTGGCTTACTGCATGCAGTACCTTGAGGCAAACATTCTTGTGACGACTACCCAGGGCAGGTTTTGTCAATTCTTGCTTCATGTATTTGAAGTTATGTCAGTAGGTGCATAAACAATTTGGGTTTTGCTTTGTCATAATGAAATGTTGCAAGTCGTGATAGATGAGCTATGATATAAAGAGTTCCTCCTGGGGCAGCCCAGGTGGCTCAGCGGTTTAGTGCCGCCTTCAGCCCAGGGCCTGATCCTGGAGACCTGGGATCAAGTCCCACATCGGCCTCCGTGCATGGAGCTCTGCTTCTCCCTCTGCCTGTGTCTGCCTCTGTCTCTCTGTCTCTCATGAATAAATAAATAAAATCTTAAAAAAAAAAAAAAAAAGAGTTCCTCCTATGCTATTTCTGTCTCTGGCAATAGAGTTCCCGAAAACAGAGGTTTGTTGCTAGAATGTTCCCTCTGGGGGCACCTGGGTCGCTCAGTTATTGAGCATCTGCCTTCGGCTCAGGGTGTGACCCCAGGGTCCTGGGATCGGGTCCCACACTGGGTTCCCTGCAGGGACCCTGCTTCTCCCTCTGCCTGTGTCTTTGCCTCTCTCTGTGTGTCTCTCAGAATAAATAAATAAAATCTTTGGGGGAGAAAAAAAAGAATGTTCCCTCATTGTGGGCACACAATTAACGGCTGCCCAGCAAGGTGAATACTTGTAGCAGAGACTCCTTTGCGTTCCTTGTTCAGCAATGATTCCTCCAAAAATTATGTCAGGGAGGTGGTGTAGACCATGGGCTTGGAGAGTGGACTGTGGATTTAGAACAACCACTTCCTTTCCCTGGGGCTTGGGCAATTCATTCAACCTCTCTCTGCCATTTTTAATTCTTTGGAAAGGACTGTGGCTGCTCCATTGATACTGCAGCTGCATAAGGATTAGATGAAACTATTTCAGCAGAGCACACAGTCCAATACTTGGCATGTAGTAAATATCCAATAAATGTTAAATGACCTGATATCATTGCTGTCTTGTTGTATTACCTCCCTCGAACTGAGGCTCAGTTTAACACACTTTGTGAATTAAGTCCCCCTGCCGTGGACCCCTGATTATATAGTCCAGTGAGCAGATGCTAACTGACCTGACCCCTGAGGTCTTCCCGGTTCCTACAGCGCAGGTGTGCATCGGAATCATCGTGGTACTGATCGTGCACAACTATTGGTTCCTCTACGTCCCTTATCTGACATGGCTTTGCCTTGACTGGCGGACCCCAGAGCAGGGAGGCAGGAGATCCAACTGGGTCAGAAGCTGGACCGTTTGGAGGTATTTTAAGGACTATTTTCCAATTCACGTGAGTACATTTGTTTTCTGTAGTATTATTTGGAGCGGGGAGAAGAATGGAAATTTGTTTTCATCTACAGATAGGTCAGGCTTTTCTCCTTCCAGAGGGAGAAAACCTTTTTCTTTGGCCCAAGTGACTAAATGGGACCTAAGCTAAATTGACACCATTTCGAAGGCTTTGTGGAGAGAGAGAACTTTCCAAGGTCTTCCAGGTTTTCTATTTATTTCTATTAATTTCTCAAGTCTCTGGGCTCAGGAAACAGTTTGTAAATTTGGAAACAGCTCTAACCCAGAGAACAACACAAGTTGTATTTCCCGTTTCCTTTTGACATAAAAACTAATCATGAGATTGTTTTGTTTTGCTTTGTTTCTTACTGGAAACTAATCTGGGACTGTGTGTTTTGTTTTTTTTTTTTTTAACTCATTATATACTGTAGCTCATCAAAACTTGGGATTTGGATCCAAGTCACAACTATATATTTGGGTTTCACCCCCACGGAGTGCTTGTTGCTGGAGCCTTTGGAAATTTTTGTACGAATCATTCAGACTTCGAGGAGCTGTTTCCTGGCTTCACTGCGTATCTTCACGTGCTCCCATTTTGGTTCCGGTGTCCTCTCTTTCGAGAATATCTGATGACTAGCGGTAAGTGAAGGCAGGTCACTGTTCCTACAGTGTTGTCGGGCGGCAGGACTACGCAGGGTGTTCCCTCCCAAACACAGGTTTACAGTTCCTTTGTCAAACCCTGTGTCTGCAGCCCTGTCTGGTGCCTCATATGCTGCTCAGATGATTCTAGGCTCCCCCGCTGGACTGGAAGCTCCAGGAGGACATAGACTGTGTCTTTCTTTTCCACCCCAGGTGTCTAGCATAGTGCCTGGACTCCACGAATGTCCAGTAGATGTTAATTCAATGAAAGCATATAAATTGATGAATGCATTTTGTGCATCCAGATGTGGGAAAAAAAAGGATCCTGGGTCAAACAAGCGAGAGATTACACCTTTGGAGAGGCACTTTGCATGTGTTTATGAGCCTCAGAGGTGGGAAATGTCCTCCACATGCCTTGAAGCAATGGCTGTGTATAAACTAAGCAAACTTAACCTGTCTTTTTCTTCCCAGATTAACTATAACTTGGCTCAGAAATGAGTTCATTCTACTCTGCCCTCTCTGAACTAGTGGAAGACTCTTGATTAATGAAACCAGGACTCTACCAATTCCAGGAATAAAATTTAGCTGGGATGCTAAGAAGACACTCTGAGTGTCCCCAGAGGCTAAGCTTGAGTTAAGGGCTCTCATTTCAATTTGAGGGGTTCAGATTTATTTGGTTTTCCAACCTGACCACCTTCCTGACCCAACGTGACCTGCAATACCTTACAGACCGCTTTATGTGTATGGTCATTGCGCGTGTTAATTATCGTGGCCTCGCATTTCCAGAGTATAAAGAAAAGTTGATAGCCTCTTTTGGAAAATTTGTAATTTCAGGATGGCAAATTCAGAGATATTTCAGTGGCATATTCAGAGATAGAATTTTCCAGGGTCTTCCAGGTTTTCTGTTTCTTTCTATTTCTCAAGCCTCTGTTGTCATAACACACCTGATAGGAAATCACTAAGCCCCGGCAGACCGGGATCCCTGGCTGGGTTCTGTGGATGGACCTTCACCCGTGTATGGCCCTGGGCTCTCTGTCCAGCCTGGCCGTCACTGCATCTGGCCTCTAGAGGGTGCACCGAACCTCCAAACTACCATACGCGCCAAAAAAAAAAATTCCCTTCCGTGGTTTGTGGTCCTTGATTCGGTTATTTTTATAAAAGGAAAAAAAAAATTAAAGGGGAAGTTTTTTTAATTTCAAAAAAGCACAGAAATCTATCTACAGTATCCTGTTTGCGGATTCCAAGCCACAGATGATCTGGGGGTAGTGGTAACGGAGAGCAGGTGTGGCCAATTTATGGCCCAAGAGATGTGGGTATGTGGGTACCCCCTCCCCGTGGCCATGTCACATGCATATAATCAGCCTTAAGAGTCTGCCTCCGTTTGGGGCCCCCACAGTCCCTGCCATTTGCCTCAGCTGCCATTTGAGATGAAACGTGCCCGTTCCCTCTGGCCTGTGACAGCGTGCCGTCGTCTCCTTTTTGCCATACTTGAGATACCCGAAGAGCTAAATGAAAACGTGCAGCCTTGTGGCTGGTAGAGCTTTAGGGAGGTCCTTATCTCAGCGTGTGCGGAGTCCTCCTTTATTTCCCCGGAGCCAGGCTGCTAGGACAGCCTGGGCCACGGCGGCCCTCCGACCCCTGCCCGGCTCGGCTGTCGCCACGGCCCGAGAGCCCCGCGTGTGCCAAGCCCGTGTGGCAAGGAGCCAGCGGAGTCGCAGAGGTCCCTTGCGAGCAGCGCCTGCTTCGCTCTTACCCAAGAGATCTCTGCCCCTTGTAAGTCACGACCGTTCCTCTTGGTCCGTTTCGGTGACTCCGTCCTCGTCGGGGTCCACCAGGGCGTGCCGCGTGCCTCGGGGGTCGGCAGGGAGCAGAGCTCGGGCCCCACAGCCAAGCACGGCCCGGAGGGGCCGGTGTGAGCAACAGCTGGTAGATGTGACGAGCCTCGTGCTGGATGCGTCCTCGGGAGGGTGGCAGCTGTCTGTGTCACGTCATCACACCTGACACGGCGTCCGGCCTGTAGCAGGTGCTCAGTGAGTGTGTAGAACCAAGGAACGAGTGATGGGTTGACGTGGTTGCCGCAAGGGGGGGGCATCTATAGGGAAGGAGCTGCACTTCCGACCTGGATGACAAGATAGGTGATGGTCCCGGTTTCTCCGAGAGGTGATGTTGCGAGAATGACATGGAGAAAGAGTGCAGGGCACCGGGTTTAGGAACATGGAGTTTGAGGTGTCTTTGAGTTACCAAGGTAGAAATGACCTTGGAAGTATGGGAAGTGTGGAGGGGCGCCTGGGGGGCTCGGCGGTTGAGCGTCTGCCTTTGGCTTGGGTCATGATCCAGGGTCCTGGGATCGAGTCCCGCATCGGGCTCCCTACAGGGAGCCTGCTCCTCCCTCTGCCTGTGTCTCTGCCTCTCCCTGTGACTCTCATGAATAAATAAAATCTTTTTAAAAACTAAAAAACTTTTTTAATTTTTTAAAAAAAGGAAGTATGGGAGGAAGACATCCCAGGAGATAGATTTAGGAGAGCTCGGCACACCTAAGTGTTAGTTGAGTCCACGTGTGTAGATAGCATTAGAAGGATCACGGACCAAGAAGGAGCCTGTCTTAGTTCGGCCTGCTGTAACGCAGAACTGTAGACTGGGCGACGGGATATCCAAGATCAAGGCCCTGTCAGATCCAGGGTCCAGTTCGAGACCCTCTCTGGCTGAAGGGCAGCCATCCTGTTACATCCTCACATGACGGAGAGACAGCACCCTACCTCCCTCCCTCTTTTTATAAGAACACAGATCCCATTTGGGGGGCTATGTTCTCATGACCCCATTACTTCCTAAAGGCCCTATTTCTTAATACCATCCTACGGGGGATGAGGGTTTCAACATAGAGATT
This sequence comes from Canis lupus baileyi, assembly GCF_048164855.1. Lineage (NCBI taxonomy): Eukaryota > Metazoa > Chordata > Mammalia > Carnivora > Canidae > Canis > Canis lupus. Next base: position 2,170,342 of record NC_132873.1, on the reverse strand, counting down.
TTAGAGGAATGAACATATGCAGTTCTTAGAGCCCTAAGACCGAGCAGCATTTAAGGATGGCCTATCAGCAGAGCCTAGAGAGGGACCGGAGGCATGGCCAGAGGAGAGCCGGGGTCTGATAGCCCCAAAGGCCCTCTTTCCAATGGAAGTAATGCCTCCAGCTCCCGCTCAGCACATGCAGGGCAGATGGTGATGCCTTGAACTCAGGGGAAGTTCAAACCCATTGAGACTCAGCTTCTCTATCCTCACCCCCGCCACCCTCTGCCTCCTTAGTAAGTGGTTGGTCACTCGGAATCCTGAATTATTTTCTGTTCCCCCAGTAATAGGATCTCACAGTAAAATGAGCATATAGTTTTCCTTTGAGAAGTGAAGTGTGTTGTGTCTTAATAAAGCCTGTCTGGCGCATTCTTGTATGACTCAAAGAAAATGGTTAAAGCCAAGAATGGAAGAAAATGATAAGACTTTAAAAAGCAATTATCTCTGAAATACAGGTCATTGAGTGGCTTGTGCTTTCATTTTTTCTCTTTTCCTTTAAGACTTCATGGTATTTTCCTCCAAGAGTACATAGTATGTTCAAAGTCTGAAAAGGAGTTTTTAAAAGTTATTTTTCTGTGGGAAAAAGCCTGGTACAAAGACTGAACAATTATATGACTGTCTTCAATAAACAATTTACTAAAATCAGACTAGACATTTTGAAACCATGTAAAGATCTGGTTATTTGTCAAATGTCTGAATTTTTAAACACCATTTACACTATAAATCTAAGTTTGGGAAACAACCCATATAGGATATCTGAAAACAGGCCCTTTTGTGTTCAGAAGATCCAGTGTAACCTCTTGGAAAGGATATGCTTTTTGATCCTGAGCCAAGATTCACCAGGGTGGTAGTGGTCAAGGCCACCATGTACAGCTATGCAGGTTGTGCACTGAACAACTGCACAAGGCACCTTTTACTTATCATACAATATGAATAGAGTCCATAGAATTGAGCAAGTGTACAGCCCACCCAAATAAGTGGTGAATCTAATAACAAGTGACATTTTAATGACCTAACCCATCACCTGCCGAAATGTTAGATCTTATTAATGGAATATGTTACCAAAGATCTATCTGGCTGTGACAAAATTATAAATAGAAGCTGTTCCAAATGTAAGCAGGGCCGGGAATTTTGTTAAATGTTCACTGACGTCATAGAACATTATGGTGAAGAATATTTTCATTTTTAAGACACGCTAAATACTTAAGCCCTTTTGTTTTCTTCATTAAGGGTCAGTCTCAGTTTCTAAGAAAAGTGTGTCCTATGTGCTGAGCAAGGAGGGAGGTGGAAACATTTCAGTCATTGTTCTTGGGGGTGCAGAAGAATCACTGGATGCCCATCCTGGAAAATTCACTCTGTTCATCCGCCAGCGGAAAGGATTTGTTAAAGTGGCTTTGACCCATGGGTAAGTCGCTTCTCGTTTTCAGTACCTGGGGTAGAGAAGTTAAGGCATCATTAAATGAACACAACAAATAAGGTAATTTTTCTCGTCCTTAAAGCAGACTTCCTCTTAGCTGACCTTACGGTAAAAGCAGATGTGGATGTTCATGGAAAATGGGTACAACCTTCCCACTGAAGGAGTTCAGCCCCGTGGGAGCCAGAAGTTAAACTTACCTTTAAAGGCAAAGCAAGGAGGGGGCGCCCAGGTGGCTCAGTCAGTTGGGCCTATACCTTTGGCTCCGGTCATGATCCCAGGTCCTGGGATCGAGCCCCACATGAGTCCCCGCTCCACAGGGAGGCTGCTTCTCCCTTTCCCAGGGCTGCTCCCTGCCTCTCATTCATGTTTATTCTCTCTCTCTCTCTCTCTCTCTCTCTCTCTGTCAAATAAATAAATAGATCCGGACAGCCCGGGTGGCTTAGTGGTTTAACGCCACCTTCAGCCCAGGGTGTGATCCTGGAGTCCCGGGATCGAGTCCTGCGTCAGGCTCCTTGCATGGAGCTTGCTTCTCCCTCTGCCTGTGTCTCTGCCCACCCCCTTCTCTCTCATGAATAAATAAATAAAATCTTTAAAATAATAAGTTAATAGAATCCTTTTTTAAAAAACAAGCAAAAATACAAAATTTTATATATACAGAGTATAAACGTCCAGCCCAATGAACAAACGAATCGTGGCCCCAACGATAGGTAGAAAAGAAGCCTCCTGGGGCCTTGATTTTTCTATGGAATAAAATCCCACAAGTCATTGACCTGCTAAAGTACGTCCCCAAAGGGTTTCAAACAGAAGTCGGTTTCACTGTGTGGGATGTGAACTTAGTGATACAGGGAGATGTGGGGACTTTGGAAAGTGGTTGGGATATGTTGCAGAAGTCCTCTGAACAGAAGAAAATACTTAAATCTTTTTCCTTAAAAAAAAAAAGCATATTCTTCCCCCCTTTGTTATTTGTAGTGCCTCCTTGGTCCCGGTGTTTTCTTTTGGAGAAAATGAACTATTTAAGCAAGTTAACAACCCTGAAGGCTCATGGCTTCGAACTGTGCAGGAGAAGCTACAGAAGATCATGGGATTTGCTTTGCCTCTGTTCCATGCCAGAGGGATTTTTCAATACAATTTTGGCCTGATGCCCTATAGGAAACCTATCCACACTGTGGGTATGTACATCGAAGACTAAAGGCTTGCTAGGATGAGTAGACGCATCACCTTAACCTTGAGCATCGTTATTGCTGCTGATTGCAGTGCTTAGGCGAGAAAAATGGCTTTGAGTAAAGAACTTCCTAAAATAAGAATCCTGTAGATGGTAGTTGAGCCTCATTTACAGTATGCCTTTTAGCCAAGAAATGACTGCATTTTCCATTTGGGAATTGATCACTTTTAGGAATACTACTATTGAACTGCAGGGAGAATCCAATTTCGACATCGAGTTTCTAGTACTCTCCACGAGTCTGTTTCTCTGCCAGCAGATTGTAACATAGCAATTCTGTGATGAACACATTTACATCAGTCTATGAGTATCGGCAGATTTCTGTGTAACAGGTGTCGTCGTCGTCTTTGTGTTCGGTTCACATGGGCACTGGCTTCTGTAGCAAGAGCACGTTGGGGATCCACACGCTATTTTTATATGTATTTTCATATGAGCTGATTTTATTTTAAAACGTGGTACATTGGGAAGGAATTGAGATGGAGGAGGAGGGTGATGGACTCTTGGTTAGGGCCGAGGGGCAGAGTCCTGAGCCCTTCCCATTGCAAGTGACCTGGGGTGCGGAACAGGAGAAAGTGCTGAGCCGGGGGCTACGAGCACAGTTACCCGAGCTGTGTGCTTCATCTGAAGCTGGAAGGAATAGTTTCACCACAGATGGGCCATTAAATGACATCCCAAAATTTTGTTTTTAGATCTGTTTCATTAGAATGGGATTTGACTCCTACCGTCAGGTTCTGAGAGCTTTGCATGGCACGTGTGGTCATGTGACACCATTTAAAAATGCCGTTATTTAACTCAAATGGAATGTTACCAGACTGATCAGTTTGTGTAGTGGGAACACAGAGATAAGTTTGCGATTGTGTTTTTCCAAGATAAGCTAGTTACGTTTCTTTGGCGTAATATGTACTAACAAGGTAATCGACATGGGTTAGGCCCTGATTTCTCTTTGCCGTAATATTAAATCGTCATTTCTGGTTCCTTATCTGCAAAGTCCCAGAGTTGACATTTTGGGAGATATAGGGGAAATTGAAAGACACAATTTTTGGGAACTATAAGTTCAATCAAGTGGAGCTCATGCACAGGCAATACGTTGCAGGGTTGAAAGCCAAATATATTTTGTGGATTTAAATGATGACAGTTATCCCCCTGGTGGGGTTAAAGTTTAGTTTTAAGTTAAGTGGTTACCGTAGGATACAGCCTGGTTATAACTCTACAGACAGATAATGAGCTGGTCGGGGAGTCAAATGGAAATGACTGAATCTGAATTCGTTGTTGAGACTAGAAAACCTAGAGCTCTGGTTTTTGTTCTTGCCTAACGTGCTTCTCTTCAAGATTTAGAATAAGGGAAAATTGGGACACCACCTGGGGGGCTCAGTGGTTGAGCATCTGCCTTTGGCCCAGCGCATGATCCCTGGGTCCTGAGATTGAGTCCCACATCGGGCTCCCTTCAGGGAGCCTGCTTCTCCCTCTGACTTAGTCTCTGCCTCTCTCTGTGTGTCTCTCATGAATAAATAAATAAAATATTAAAAAAAAAAAAGAATAAGGGAAAATGACTTCAACGTGCCCTTCCACTTAGCTCCCAAATTACTTCATTGGAAATGCCATATCTAGTCTCTAGCATCCTCAGTCTCCTGCTATTATTTGAAGCCTTTTAAAAACGAAGCTGAGAATATGAATGTTTACATAAAATCTTAGCTGGCGTGCATGTGATCTCCTGGTGGTGAGTGGAAGTCAGATGCTTGAGGGCAGCCTGATGTGGGCCCCCCGCGCACTGTCACACCCTGTGTACATTTAAAGGCTTTTACTTGTGGGGAGCCTGGCTGGCTTAGTCAGTAGAGCACACGATGCTCCATCTCCGGGTTGTGAGTTCAAGCCCTACAGTGGGCTTGGAGCCGACTTAAAAAAAATAAAATGAAGACTTTTATTTGAAATAACACAGAGGAGTATAGAGTATTGACAGTTCCATAAACAGAAACAAAGCTGGGATGCCTGGGTGGCTCAGCGGTTGAGCACCTGCCTTCAGCATAGGGCATGATCCCAGGGTCCTGGGATTGAGTCCCATGTCGGGCTTCCTTCTCTGTGGGGAGCCTACTTTTCCCTCTGCCTGCTACTCCCCTTGCTTGTGCGCTCTCATTCTCTCCCTCTCTTCCTCTCTCTCTCTCTCTTTTTTTCTCTCTCTTTAATAAACAAAGTCTTAAAAAAAAAAAAAAGGGCGGAAGACATGAACAGAGGTTTCTCCAAAGAGGAAATACAGGTGGCCAACAGATACATGAAAAGATGCTCCACATCCCTCAGCATCAAGGAGATGCAAACCAAAACCACAATGAGATGTCACCTCACACCTGTCTGAGTGACTAAACTAGAAAACACAAGAAACAACACGTGTTGGTGAGGATGTGGAGAAATGGGAACCCTCCCCTCGTGCTCTGTTGGTAGGAGTGTAAACAGTACAGCCACCGTAGAAGACAGTATAGAGGTTCCATAAAAAGTTGAAAATGGACCTGCCCCGTGATCCAGTAATTGCACAATTGGGTATTAAACCAAGAAAATACGAAGACACAAATTGAAAGAGATACATGCACCCCTATGATTACTGCAGCATTATTTACAACCGCCAAGTTACCGAAGCAGCCCAGGCATCCATGGATTGATGAATTAAGAAGATGTGGCGTATATATTCAGTGAAGTATTATTCAGCTGTGAAAAAAGAGTGAAATCTTGCCATTTGCAACAACATGGATGGAGGACAGTATAATGCTCAGCATAAGCCAGAGAAAGAAAAGTGCCATATGATCTCACTCGTATGTGGAATTTAAGAAAAAAAAAAAAAAACAAGCAAAGGAAAAAAAAGAGAAACCAAGAAATAGACGCTTAACTGTAGAGAACAAACAGGTCACCAGAGGGGAGATCGGTGGGGGGGGATGAGGGGAATAGGTGGTGGGGATGAAGAGAACGCTTATCATGATGAGCACTGAGCAATGCATAGAATTGCTGACTCACTATGCTGTACACCTGGAACTAATATAATACTATGTATTAGCTATACTGGAATTAAAGTAAAAGCCTAAGTAAAAAAGTAAAAAAAAAAAAAAAGAAGAAGAAGAAGATACCATATATTTGGTTTACACATTATGCAAATAGCATTAATTTACATATTTTGTTATTGTCAGTTTATCAAAAGCTAGTAAGATGTTCCCATACCTTGTGTTTCATTACATAAATGATGGAAAGAAACGGATTTAAATATCACATCCATCGTGATAACCAGGAGGGATAACTGAAAGAAGTTTAGACTGTAAGAACCACGTGTAAAGAATTGCAGTTCCTTGGAATTGCTCTGTGTGTTTCTACAATATCGAGCTCCGGGAAAGCAGGGACTCTGCTTCATTCCTGGCACCCACAGGATAGAGGCTCAAGGCACATATGTAAACAAATCATTCTTCTCTTCGGTTTCCAGGTCTCCAACAAGGACGCGTTAAACATTCTAAGGCAAGCTACCGTTAAATTCGCAGTGTAGAGCCAGTATGGGTGTGAGGATGCGAAGTTGCCTGTTTGGGGAAGAAAGTAAGAGAGGCAAGGAAACTTGCCATTTAAAGGGAGAAGATTTCATACATCCTGGTGTGTGTCAATTTTAATTTTTGAAAGTTCATGTTGGAAAATCTCAAGGGTCCAGAAAAGTCTCATGAGTAGAAAAATGAACCCTCCCCCACTCACCAGCTGGTAACATTTACTACAGTTTTTCTCTCTCCAACGGTATAATAAATACCCTCTACTGTTGTTATTGCTCAACTGAGTATGCAGACATCATGGCGTTTGCTGCTGTGTATCTCCCCTAAGAGCAAGATGATTCTCTCCTATAATGTCAGTGCAATTCAGGAAATCAGGCGTTGATAGATAGCTGTTAGCCTGTGTAGAGTGTGTATTCAAATTCCACCAACTGCCACAATAATTTCCTTCTTAGCTTTTGGGGGTTAGTGGGCAGGGAGGGTCAAGTGCTTCTTTTCCTAAACAGGATCATATGTTGCATCCAGTTTTTACACCTCTTCAACCTGCTTCCAGCTGGATTAGTCGTTCAACTTCCTTTGGTCTTCATGACACGAGCAGTGGGGAGGAGTATATAAGTCAGTGGTTTGTAGAACGTTCCCCAACTTGAGTTGGCGTGTTTCAGTCATGATGACGCCCCACTTCTGTATACGTGGCAGGAATTCCACAGAAGTGGTATTGTGTCTTCCTCAGTGCATCATATCAAGAGGCCCTTGGTGTCACTTTGTGCCATTGTTGGGGATATTCATTTTGATCACTTGAGTGGAGTGCTTGCCAGGTTTCTCTACTATAAAGTTAAATCATAAAGATTTATCTACAGACATCTTTATATGTTTATATATGTGAATATATAATCTGTATCATATATGTATTTATTGAGACTTTTTGCTTTTCATTAATGAGTAACCTGGGGATAGTGTTACTTAGATACTGTGTAACTATTCTGCTCATCAGCCTTTACTTGATGGCTTTAATATCCATTGATAATTCCTGCCTGAATCAATTAAGGCAGTTACGGTTGCAAACTGGTGGTGGTCTAACTCTTGCATTCCTTCCCTATTAATCAATCGGCTCTCCCTCCTCCCAGTGTTAGATTATTTGAACTCTGGATACTCAGAGAGGCTTGTCGGCTGGGTTGACAAGGAAGGGTCTCCATCCTGTCCAGTCTCACAACTTCCACTGGCTTCATAACTCCTTAGTCTGCCTTTTAATTATGGATGTGATGGGCGTGTTTGTTTCATTTTTAAACTTACGGCAAAACGGAAAAATATAACCACTGCCATTAAGAAATTGGTTCTTTCTATTGTAGGCCCAACATGGTGGTAGTGGCTGACGCTCAGACACCAGCCACACAGAGACCTCAATGTTGACATTAAGGAGCTGTTTATCGTGCATTAGCCAGGTGTACAAAAGAAAGCGATGTGGGTTTGGGATCTGATTCAGGGTGACTTAGGCGGCTTCATTTCTCCTCCCCGAGCCTCGGACTTTCCAACTCTGGAGAAGAGACTGTTATAATTTTCCTGTCTTTGCCCAGGGTTATTCTGGGCATCAAATGACATGGTAGGTAGGAAAGCACTCCGTACACCCCAGGTGCTAGGAGATTATGGGGTGGTATATACTGCAGGAAGCTTCCTGGCCTGATTGTTGAGAGCTCTTAAATGTGTTTCCATCTTTGTAAGTATTCTTGCCTTAGTGTTTGTCTGAATCAAATCATGGGGAAATAGACAAATTCAGATCGTGAGACATTGTATTGAACAACCGGTCTGGATTCTTCCAAAATATTGAGGTCATGAAAGACCAAAAGGAGAGAGCACCCAAAGACACAACAGCTGGCATGGGGAAAACGACTCTAAGGATATCATTGAGATCATTCATCGAGTTTGAATGTGGATTTAGTACAAAATAATATGTAGAAGTGTGATGATGGTGGTATTAGAAAGGACAGTGTTCTTGTTCTTAGGTGCTTCATGCCGCAATATTTGGGGACGATAACACGATTGAACCATTAATGTCTACAAGCTATTTTCAAATGGGTCGACAAAATAAAAATAACGCATATGTACATATGTGCATGCATGTGCACACAAACTATTCAAAACTCCAGAGTCTAGAGGAAGAGTATGCAAGTGCTTACTTCATTATTCTTTCTATAATTTTGAATTTTTTAGCATAAAGGCAGGAAAAGGAATGTGCTTTAATAGAATACAACTGGTTTGAAACCACTTGAGGACAAAAGTAGTCCATTATATTTCAAGTCATTATTGTTTCCTGATGGGAAGAAAAGAGCAGGCTAAGGGATTCTCTGAAATGCAAAGAAAGGAAGGGGTGCCTAATTTAAATTTGAATGTAAAGTAGGGATTTAAGGAGATAAAAATGTTCCGGGAGATTAGCATGATGCCCAGTACAACCCATTAAGTATTTAATAAATGTTTTTGAGTGAGTGTGTGAGTGCTTACACACACTCACACACACACACCTCTTACATTGAGCATATTTGAGCCTCTGCTGTAAGTCAGGGGTTCAGTGAGCCCAAGTCTCATGGGCACCCACACGTTGACTCTTCCTGACCCTGGACCAGTAGCCTCGCTTTCTCTAGTGTACAGCTGTGCAGCATCCAGAGAAGGTCTGATTCCTGTGTGAGACCGTCAGAGCCATAAACTTGGTGGCATTTTCCTGCTTAAAGAAAAATAGAGCAAAGATTCCTTATTGCAGAGGATCTACTCTTTGCCTCGATGAGAAGAAAATAATGCCCATTTCCAAACTCCTCTCCAGCTGTGTGTACACTGGCTATGAAGCTGCTCATTCTTCTTCTCAGGTAAACACGATACAGCACCCTAGAGATGGGGGTGAGGCTGCTCTGCGAGGCCGTAAGTGCATAACTAATCTTGAATTGCTGGATGGAGTTGGAAAATGGAACAAACGCTCCCGCCAGCTATAAAAAGCACCGAAACATAAACAGGGCCGCTATGATTCCTGACTGCCACAAGGAGATGTTGGCTGATTTTTCCAGGGCAGGAGTTCATTTCCAAGAGCAGGCTGAGGCAACTGGGTTTTTCCCTTTGTGTTGTAAAAAGAGAGTTACAGGGCAATTTGCAGCTAACTTAGTCTTTAGGTTTGTTTTCTTTTCCTTGGCAGTAAAAAATTTCCTTTTTGTAGAGAGAGAATTCTGGTCTCCTACGGCTCTGGAGACCCTTCATAGATTTGCAAGTCTTTGCTTTGTTACCTCTGTCTTTAACCCTAAAAAGTAATTGAGAAATATTTCTTAATTTCTAATCCAGTTTTAGGGTTAGTGGGGGGGGGGGGCAGGAGTACTGGCTTTACCTCCTGAATTCTGTGTGTGTGTGTATGTGTCTGTAGTTTGGGAATTTCCAGCATCTCAGCTTCTCTACGTGTAAATGAGAGAGGCAAGGATGAAGCAGTCCATCTCACACTTTAAAAGGAAAGGTCTTATGATAAATTGAGTATATATGGGCATGTTTGAGCTCTCTGGAAGAACCATCTAATATATAGTGAACCCATTAAAAAGAAAAGAACAGGATTGAGATTAGCTGTAGGAGGGACGCCTGGGTGGCTTGGTGGTTGAGCATCTGCCTTTTTGGCTCAGGGCGTGATCCCAGGGTCCTGGAATCGAGTCTCACATGGGGCTCCCAGCATGGAGCCTGCTTCTTCCTCTGCCCGTGTCTCTCATGAATAAATAAATAAAATCTTTTTTAAAAAGCTGTAGTAGAGCTCAGAGGAAGTAAGACTTAATAATTCACAAGTCGTAATTAAACTAAGCTGGGAACAACATGCTTCACCTTCTCAGATCGCCATGTCTCTCTTTCTAAGCCCCCTCCCAACTCCCGCCAGGAATAGTTGCCCTTCACCTTGAAGCTATTTTTCTATACAACTGCAAATTTGCTGGTAGAGTGGCATTGGCTGGTAGATTCTCAATTCACATGTAGATTTCTGAGTGCTTTTCTTGAAACAAAAAGATCAGAGTTGGAAAGAGGCTTCAAGATCATTGAGTTCTACTTGTGTATCCTAGACATGTAGAGATTAAGGCCAAAGAGGAGTTCCTAGCTTAGTAATGCATTTGTTGGTGAGGGACTAGACCTTGTCTCCAGTCTCGCGCCTGCACCAGCTCCCGTTCCACCCCGTCACCGCGTTAGCCTCTCTTCCTCTGTATTTCCAACCACAACTGACAGCAAGACGTTTCCGGTTCATTATGTTGAGTGACAAAAGACTGATGCACACTCTTTGTAAATTTGACATCCAGGCTATCAAAGAGAACTGTCTGTGAGAATCTTGAGGCTTTATCTGGTTAAAGACTTAGCAATTTGAGAATACTAATACTGCAGTAAGGTGATATTTATTATGTGTATCTATATATATCTCTCCTTACTGCGTTAGATGGATGGATAGGTGGTTGGATGGATGGATGGAGATATCTTCTTAATAATGCATTTTGTTATGTATGTGTGTGTGTGTATCACTCCCTTCTCTGTGCCCCCTTACCTCCCATACTGATGTCATTTATCACTTTCTCCTTTCTCCGTGACTTAACATTTGTTTGGTTTTCTCTTTAACTCTCCACTTTCTGTTACTGACATGGATGTGGACCTCGCATGGAGCACAGGACAACCTAGGCTAGGCCAAAGGAAGCCACCTCTCACCCTCAGAGTTCTATTTCCTATGGCCCTACTTGACCTATTACCCAAGTTAATAGAGGGAAGTAAGGAGCTGTTTGCTGCACAGCAAGTTGCTAAAACCTGTCACAGGTTTTCAACTCTTGGCATCAGTAAGCAGCAGAGGGCGCAGTGAACAGCAGGGAGGACCCAGGAGAGCAGATGCCAAAGCCACGTGTGTCTTGTAGTTCCGAAAAATCTGAGACACCTCTAAACACCTTTTTAAATATGTAAAGAAGTTGCCAGATTAAATAATAATTAGTTGATTTTTAATGACAGGCAAATCACAAATGCATCCTCATTGTAAAAAATTCCTGCAATACAGATAGAGGGAAAACTTCCCCGTCTCTACATTCCTTCCTTCCTAGAAGTAATGGTTATCCGTCTATTTCTAGACTTTGTAAACACACTAAAGCTTATAATGCACCTAAGAATATAAATATTTTTTCATAAATCATACCATATTATTTTACAACCCTTTTTCCTACTTCGTATGTTCTAGACCTCGATATATGTGTGTGTGTGTGTGTGTGTGTGTATGCATATAATTTCATTAAAAAAAAAAAAACTGCTGCCTAAGATTCTGTTGAGTGAATGTTCTGTGGTTTATTTAGTAAATTTTCTACTGGGACTTCTGCTTGGTTTGTTTTCTACTCTTAGCAACAGTAGGATTCTTGTGATTGTGTGTGTTTTCTAATGCAGATTCTTAGCTATGAAGATATACATTCTTTAAATTTTTTTAAATGACATGAAAAAGAGAGCAGAGGGCCAGTGCCTCATGACTCAAAGAGTTTGCAGTTGGCGACAATAGGGCACTGTGGCCTGGACACCAGCTGTACCAGAGGGACAGTACCAGTGACATGCCCACACAGCTATGTCCTCTTACTCACAGCTGTGGTCAGCCCAGTAGTTCATTTGACTTGAAGTCAAAACCACCAGGGTACTTCCACTGCAGCAACTGCTGAGGAAAGTTCTTTATTTGTTATCAAATGGGATGGCGTGATAGTTGGAGACAGCCAGGGAGATGAACAAGGGATTGGAGCAAGCAGGCCTGACAGATTCTGATTGGCAGATCTTTCCAGGGCCATCCAGTAGAGGCAGTAGTTTGTGGTGGATGGAGTGATTTTGTCTTCTTACGTCTGATGTATTCTGTATTTTTGCAGTTGGTCGCCCAATCCCTGTTCATCGGACTCCGCACCCAAGCCCGGGACAGATTGAGGAGTTGCATCAGACCTATATGGAGGAGCTAAGGAAATTATTTGAAGCACACAAAAGGAAGTACGGTATTCCCGAGCATGAAACTCTCATTTTTAAATAACCGTACTCTTAGAAGACATATAAGAGGATGAGAGAACATCCCATTGCAGGATACGTGTTTTAAATAAGGTGGTTTTTTTTTTCTTTGACTCTGGAATCAAATTTGCAACTCAATGCAACTGAAAAGTATTGTTTATGGTGATGGATGTTGATGTGCACCAGGTGTAAATAAATAAAAATATAGTGGGTCAACTGGAGGAGAAGGTTGGAGATGGCTATAATAACCCTTCTAATAAGACTCCTCATTTGGGAAAGTGCAATCATTTCACAGGTTAAGAAAAGGGTTAGAATTATTCATGTGCTCAAAAAAAATGACAGCTTCAAAAAAATAATTAGACCCTTTTACCAGAATCACAATAATTTAAGGTGGTGTTTCCACAAAGCATGACAGCTCTTGCTTAGCACAGCTGGAACAGTTAGGAGACAGTGTGTAGACTAATTTTCCATACAGAGCTAGAGGAGATCATTTCTCTCTCTCTCTCTCTGTCTCTCTCTTTTCTGCTTGAACAGGCCATTTTTTGGTGAATAATGTTACTTTGCACAGTTAGATAATATGATCCTTCAGGTCATGTCAACCACCACGTTTTTATACAACGGTGCAGAATTTCTATGCAGTTTTTGAAATAGGATGAATCTACCATCTGGAAACCCATGTGGATGAGAGCATGTCTCCTCATTTCTATTCGTGCTTAGAAATATTCATGCTTGTCATTTGCTTAGAAGTATGTTCGTTTGCTACAGACAAGGAGGTCTTTCGGGAGACCTGCTTCAGAACATTAAAATTCCGAAAGGTTTTCACGGTACTAGAAATGGTTTTAATTTTCTTCCCAAATGGCCTCTTTGAGTAAGAGCAGCGATGAAAGAAAGTGCTCTCTGATTGTGATGGGTCCAGTTACAGCGGGCTGGTCCGCGAGAGTGGGAACACTGCTCCTTCTGTTCACTGACCTCTCCCTGGGCCCTGGGCTGGGCACGAGAGAAGTACTTGTTTCCTGAAGTATTTAGAGGTGAACCCACAAACAAACTTTGCCTTAAGGTGAAGAATTTTTGAAACTATACCAAAGGATGAACCTTGTATAAGAAAAGACACGCTTCCAGAAGGAGAAATTGTACTGTCCTGTTGTCTTATGACCGTGATGGATAAGACCACAGGTGAGTCGCTGAGGCCTAAGTCAGAAGGTTTCTGATCATCAGGTACTAAGTGTTAAGTCATTTATTATCCAGTAAGGAGGAAGAATGTCTAGTTTCCAGATGATCTCCCCTGCTACTTCTCACTTCTCTACCTCCTCCACTCTAGGTCTTTGGGGGCCACTTCTCTGAGTGGTTCTGACTTCCTAGTAATAGATCTTCAGGCCTCTGATTTTTAAAACCTCAAGCCCTGGACCAGAGCGTGGACTGAGTTCAGCATCAGCCAAACAAAATCACGCTGGGTAATGTCTTGAGTAGGAAAGCATTTCACATGGGAAAAAGTGAACCTCCTCGATTGTTCTAGTCAAGGTCATCTTGGCCGGCATCACTTTGGCTTCACACTGGTTGAGCAATCCAGGAGTCCACTGACCCGTGGCCTTAAAATGACATTGATTTTTTAATTGAAGCAGGGAATAGGACACAACCTATTTTTTAATAGATGCAGAAAAATTGACTGTAAATCTTTTTCTGTATTATTCAACCCAGATGAAGTGTAAAGGAACATGATTTACAGAAAATGACACCTCAGCTGGTCAGGGGTCAGTCTTTCAAAATAGAGCTGTGAGAGCCAGGATAACCACAGCAACGAAAGACCTTCAAGTCATTATAAAACCCATGAATTTCATTGCTTTGGAGATGTTTATTAAGAGACACATAGTCTCTTGTGATTGCGTGAAGGTCTGACTTTTAATCTCATACTTGGTAGTGGGGGCCAAGCTGAGCCCCCCCCCCCAAATCAGCCGGATCATCTAGGAAGCAGTTGAAGCCTGTATGTAGTAACACAGAAGCCCTGAAAATAGAGAAAAGTTTTGCTCTGATGAATTTATCTAGAATTTTGCCATTTTGAAAATCTAGACATCAGCAACTTTAATTTCGGCATCCCTAAATATGACTTTGGGGTACATATTAGAGATGTTATCTCTTTCTTTCTTTGGGTCTCCTGCAGTCTTTTTTTTTTTTTTTTTAAGATTTTATTAATTTATTCATGAGAGACACAGAGAGAGAGGCAGAGACACAGGCAAAGGGAGAAGCAGGCTCCCTGCGGGGAGCCTGATGTGGGACTCAATCCTGGGACTCGATCCTGGGACTCTGGGATCACATCCTGAGCCGAAGGCAGATGATCAACTGCTGAGCCATCCAGGCGTCCCAGGTCCCCAGAGGTCTTAATCCAGCCAGAAGCCCTTTCATAAACTTGAAGCATAGTAGGAAGTTCCTTATAGTCCTACAGATTGCAGGTGAAGTTTTTGTCATGAATTTTTGCTATAGCGCAAAATGTGGGCCATATATTGTATTCGCTAATATAGTGTGACCAAGATCGCCTCTGTTAAAGATTCTCATTGACTCTGCAATTGCACATAAAATTTAAACAGCAAAGCAAAACAATAATGACAACAAAAGGAACCCGAGGGCACAGTAAGAGAAACTCCGCTAATTGCCTTGAGAAAATATGCATTTATGCCACTTGATCAGGACATTTCTCTCTCCTGTTTCTCTTGCATACTGGGCACAGCCTGAGTCATTTCCTTTGTCTTGCAGCTGGAAGTATTGAAATTATCCATATCCAGCTTAAGTCTATTATGTTCACACTGAAGGTTGCAGCTTCAGTGCCTATGAAGGCCAGCCAGTTGTGCTCTGTCCCAGGGCTACCATGGCAGGGGATGCTGCATGATTTATGAAAATCTTTCATGGGGACTATGGAAACAATCACAGTCCAAATACTTCAGGGATGATGGCTAAGCCTTTATATGTATAGCATTAAAAGTAAAAATCCCGGGACACCTGGGTGGCTCAGGGGTTAAGCATCTGCCTTTGGCTCAGGTCATGACCCCGGGATCCTGGGATCCAGTCCCACGTCGGGCTCCCTGAAGGGAGCCTGCTTCTCCCTCTGCCTGTGTCTCTGCCTCTCTCTGTGTCTCTCATGAATAAATAAATAAAATCTTGGGGAAAAAAAAGTAAAATCCCTACCTTCAATAGAAGGGATGCTTTGGTCATGGAAAGCACAGGAGGCAGCATCTAGATGCAGTGTCCCTCCCTCTGTAACTTCACATCTCTTCCAAACTGCCTCGCCCACAATGCAAATTACCAAGGTTTGTGTTAAATATGAAAATGAGTTTTGGGTGCATTTACTCTGTTTTCTTTTCCTCTGACCAGAAACAGTGTTGATGGGATTTGTTGATTCGTTGATTGGTTTGGTCAGTTAGTTGTTTTTTTCCCCCCACTAGCCCAAGGCTGCTCAAGTTCTGATACTGTATTTGTGTTTTTAAACTAAGTGATAAAATGTCTATTTCTGGGGCTGGAAGAGTTACTCCAAATAGGATTTGTATATCTTTTTAAAGGAAAATTTAAAAAAGCAGCTTTTATATAACCAACTAATTGTGCCAGTTTCTCTGCGATGGCAAGTACAGAAGTGATTTTTTTATGTTTAAAGCCAAGGGATTTATCTAATATCCTATATCTGTTATTTTAATTAATCCTTCACAAACACCCACAGCCTTGTGCCTTTTTTTTTTTTTTTAAGATTTTATTTATTTATTCCTGAGAGACACAGAGAGAGAGAGGCAGAGACACAGGCAGAGGGAGAAGCAGGCTCTGTCGGGGGAACCCGATGCGGGACTCAATCCAAGGACCCCGGGGTCACGCCCTGAACTGAAGGCAGATGCTCAACCACTGAGCCCTGCAAGGGCCCCTCCTTGAGACTTAATATCTTATATGGGAAGGCGAAGGTCTATCTCAATCCATAGGTTGCTGGTGGGGTGATGGGCTCCTCGGTGGCGGGATCTGGGGGTGTGCGCGTTTGCTTGTGGCCCCCAGGGCCGGGCCGTGAGATGCTTACGGCACCAACCTGGCAGTGGGACGATTGTGTGTGGGAGCCAGGCTTTAGAGCTAGAGTCCGGCGGTTGGTCCTTCTGCAGCCGAAGCAGCTGGGCCCCCCGGCGGAGCAGGGTGGCTGCTCCCCACACTTGTTGATTAACCTGTGATCAGGTTTGTTGCCCTGACCTTGCATAAAACACGAGGGTCAGAACGCAGAGTGTGACTAAGGACGCTCCTAAAGCGAGGGATTCAGCACGTCCGGCGCCAGCTCTGTCTCGCTGGGACCTGGAACAGCTCTTCCGAGACCAGTACAGCGCCTGTTGCTCCTCCCTTCCACGGGGGGGGGTTGGCATGTGTGCCTGGGTGACGTCCAGGACTCCAGCGGCAGGCGGCCCCCCGCACGGGCAGGGGGCAGGCGAGGGGCTCCAGGCCAGGCGGTGACAGCCCGCCAAGGGTCCTCCCCCTAATACGGGGCAGAGCAATCCCATTACACAGGCAAGTGGCAGCAGGGCCCCTGCCCCTGTGCCGACGGCCCCAAGCCTGTTCTGGCTCGAGCTTCCTCCAGCTGGTTGCACAGCTGCCTTTTTTTTTTTTTTTTTTTTTTTTATAGCTCTTAGATTCTGGTTAAGAATTCTCGTAGCCTCTCTTGAGCATAAAGATAAATCTGACCTCCTTGTGTTCCCAAGGGCCGTATATTCCTCCCCTACTCCATTTCCAGACCAACTTGGAGCCTTCAGCCTTTCTGGTTGGATTCCAGCTGCCCAGAGTGGGGGACAGTCACATGGAGACACCCAGAAAACACAACAACCGTGCTTTCTTTTTTACCTGTCGGGCTCCTGTTTCAAATAACCCTTTAGCCTCTGGTCCTCCACTGGCTGCTGAGGAGGCTCACTCCTTCCTCTTGGGAGCGGATGATCTCTGAAGTCCCCTCTGGTGCGTCTCTGGGGTCTCTAGCCTGGCCTTTGTACTGTCGTGGTCATACCATCCAGTGGGAGATGGACGTTCATCCGTGGACTACTTTTGCCTCCACCATCCTCACTTGGATTCCTCTGGCCGTGCAAATAGTTCAAAGGACCATCTCCCCTTTCGTAGTATATGGAGAACAGAAACTGCTACGGAGATTTCTCCAGCATCACGGCGACCTTTAGTCACGGTGTTTCTAAGAAACGATTGAATTCTCTAAATAAAAATTGGAGACATGTATGGAAGAGGTTTCCTTCTTTATATCGCTCAAAACTGTGAAGTAACAGTTTATTTCTTGTTAAAGTCTTTATAGGAGATGATGAATGTTTATATTTTCTACATTGTGCGTGTTGCTGTATGCTTTCTAAAAGTTCTTGGTTTGTAAAGTTTTGACCAATAAATGGGTTTTAACATGCCCCAGTTGTAGATGTGTGCGCGTGGTGTTTTCTCTGAGTGGAATGGTTTTCCTTTCCAGGCCTTTGTCAAGGCTGAAGCCACTTGGACTTGGGGACCAATGCAGGCGAGGGGTGTTGTGAGTGTTGCAGATCTCCCTGAAGAGCCAGGCCTGTAGATGCTCTGGATGGGAGAAATGCAAAACCCAGCAGGGGCAGGGTAGCGGGGAAGTGCAGGTGTGCCGGGTGGAACAGGCGGGGCCATGGTCGAGATGAGTGGAACTTACCAGATACAGAAATGTTCAAAAACTGGTAGAAAAACTGACACAGTCCAAATCAAGGGAATCACTGCTGAGAGGGTTCGGGGTTCCTTTTGGGTGATGAAAGTGCCCTAAAACCGGATTGTGGTGACGGCACGCACACTCTGTGAATATACTACAACCTCCCAAATTCCTCTCTTCAAATGGGTGAATTTACACTACATGAATTATACCTCAATAAAGCCATTTTGTTTTTTTGGGTTCTTTTAAAGATTTTATTTACTTATTCATGAGAGACACAGGCAGAGGGAGAAGCAGGCTCCCTGTGCAGAGCCCGATGCGGAACTCAATCCCGGGACCTGGGGTCACGACCTGAGCCGAAGGCAGACGCTCGACCACTGAGCTCCCAAGTGCCCCTCAATAAAGCCGTTTTATACACTCGAGGCACTCAGGCACCTGGCAAAATAATGGAAGAAGCTAAAAACTAAATTTTTCTCTTGATGTGTCAAGAGTGCAGTCGTCTCCTTTGGATGCGTGCATGTTGGACGACAAAGTTTATGCTTTGATTTTTTAGGCCTGTTGGCATTTCTGCTGTTTGTTATCAAAATAGGTGTTTTTGATACTCTTTTAAAATATTTTATTGGGGGATCCCTGGGTGGCGCAGCGGTTTGGCGCCTGCCTTTGGCCCAGGGCGCGATCCTGGAGACCCGGGATCGAATCCCACGTCGGGCTCCCGGTACATGGAGCCTGCTTCTCCCTCTGCCTGTGTCTCTGCCTCTCTCTCTCTCTCTCTCTGTGACTATCATAAATAAATAAAAAAATTAAAAAAAAATATTTTATTGGCTAGAAAACATGTTGAATTGTTATGGTATAAAACTGCTTGACTTTAATTTTTCCCAGTATTTTATTAATACTGTAGTTAGAATAAATACGTAATTACATAAATAAATACATGCATAAGTAAGACTGTGGTTAATACTAAGTAAATATTATCCTATAGAAACCATTAATATTTATCGACCACCTACAGTGTGCCAGGCACAGGACTAGGGACTTTACGTACATAATGACATTTGGCTCTTAAAATAGCCCAGTGAGGTCAGTACTCTTCTGACCCCATAGAAAATTGGGGTTCAGAGAAGCTAAGAACTTTGCTCAAAGCAACCCTCATGGCGGTGGTGGAGCTCAGATATGATGCTGGGTCCTCCGGCCGGAGCCCACGTTTTTGGACATAAGGCTCAGGAGCCCTGGGGTATCCACCATCTCTGTCACTAACTTGGGTAAGTGACCTTGACCTGTGGAATGAGAAGGTGGGACATGGCTGCAGAGGTTCTTTATGGGTCCATCTCCTGGTGATTCTGCTCTAACGCCATTTACGTTTCTGCGCACTGCTCCCCTGCCGCCACCACCACATGGACCCAGTAGGCAAAGGAGCCATCCTGAACAACCCTGAGGGCTGGTCGCGAGATGGCAGGGTGTTGTGGCTGCTCTTAGGACAGAGTAAGAAAGTTCCATAAGTGGGCTAATACTTGTCAAAGTTAAACATTTATTTTTTTTAAGATTTTATCTATTAGAGGGAGAGGGAGAAGCTGACTCCCCACTGAGCAGGGAGCCCCATGTGGGACTCGATTCCAGGACTCCGGGATCATGACCTGAGCTGAAGGCTGACCCCTAACCAACTGAGCCACCCAGGCGGCCCCCAAAGTTGAACATTTAAAGTGTTAGATTAAGAACACTGTTTAGCTAAAAGTTTTGACTTTTGATATATATGTGTATGTATATTTTTTTGGTAGCTGTTACTGCATGAAGCATCTGCTGGAGAAACATGGTTTCTCCAAACCATATTTTTTAATTCATTTTCTTTCTTACACGTGTACATGTATGTGCATGTTCCCACGTACCTCTTAAAAGTCGTCTTTATGAAACAATCACCGCATAATCTTCCAAATTTAGGAAGCACCGTCTTCGGTTTGACATCTCCTTGCCGGCCTTCTCCAGTTCATCAACATCTTTAAAACCTCTAGATGGGAAGGAAATTTGATGTTTCGTTTGACCTGGCATGACATTTAATGCATAACGCTGAAGTAAAGGAATGCCATGATCACGCCTAGATTGCTTGACTCCGTGAGAGCAGGATCATATGATTTGTCATTTCAAGTTCACTTAACTTTATTTTTATTTATTTTTAAAAAGATTTATTTACCCATGAGACACACAGAGAGAGGGAGAGGCGGGCTCCCTGCAGGGACTCAATCCCAGGACTCCAGGATCACCCCGTGGGCTGAAGGCAGGCACTTAACCACTGAGCCACCCAGGGATCCCCAAATTCACTTAACTTTAAAATAACTTGAAATGTTAATGTTAAAATAACATCGAAACTGTAAATGTAGAATGTTAAGTCATATCAAATAATTTGAGTGGGACTTGCAGAAGCATTTATATAGTACACATACAGAGACATTGATACATGGATGCATCTGCATTGCTGTTATTGAAATAATACTCAAATAAAGGAAAATTTAAATTGCTGGGGAGAAAAGCAAATGTGATTCATTTGGGAAATAGCTATACTTTTAAAGATGAAATAGATTTTACAACTTGAATAATGTACAGGGGATTGAACCTAGTGCCATTATTGCAAATAAGTGCAGGAGATGTGACATAGTGACACTGTGTGATGTGTCCACAGGAAGCAGCACAGTGTTTCAAACCAGGACACGAGCCTATCCAGGCTTTTTTTTTTCTTTTTTTTAATTTTATTAACTTATTCGTGAGAGACTCACAGAGAGAGGCAGAGACACAGGCAGAGGGTGAAGCAGGCTCCCTGCGGGGAACCTGATGGGGGACTTGATCCCGGGACCCCGGGGGCCACGCCCTAAGCCGAAGGCAGGCGCTCAACCACTGAGCCCCCCAGGCGTCCTGAGCCTATCCAAGCCTTAACTGCAGTTCCAGAGGGAGAGGTGACCGTCTCAAGCATGGATGACCTTGGTGAGACATTCACCCACATGCCTCCTCCCTTTTCTACCTTCTTTTATAATTTAGCTTTATCTCTCCCCAGTGGCTTCTGCTTTATCCACAATCCAGGAAAAAGGAAAATAAAAGGAAGTGAAGGGAGAAATTGAATTGCGGGGAGTAGTGAAGGAACTCTCACTTTCCATCAGAGGGAAGATCAAGGACAACGAAAGGTGGGAAAAGTTGAAAGGAAGCGGGGACCCTGCAGGGAGGAGGCAGGACAGCAGAACAGAAGGGCTGACGTTCTTCCCTTTGTACACTTGACGTTCAAGGACCTTTCTCGTTCCACTCCACCATGTGCCCCTGTCCCAGGGCGTCTTCTGCTCGGTAACCAATGAGAGGAACACATCTGGTGCTGCCTGGGGGAGAGATTATCTCGGGAATGGTATTCTGCGGAAGGAAGGTTATGTCCTCTTGGGGGCCCCTTCTTGGTGATGCAAAGGAGTGGTTCCTGCAGTAGAATCCAGAACTTTTCTCTCTTTTTTATTTTTTTTATTTTTTATTTTTATAATAGTCAGAGAGAGAGAGAGAGAGAGAGAGAGAGGCAGAGACACAGGCAGAGGGAGAAGCAGGCTCCATGCACCGGGAGCCGGACGTGGGACTCGATCCCGGGTCTCCAGGATCGCGCCCTGGGCCAAAGGCAGGCGCCAAACCGCTGCGCCACCCAGGGATCCCAGAATCCAGAACTTTTCAGGACGCCTGGGGCTCAGTGGTTGAGCGTCTGCCTTCAGCTCAGGATGTGACCCCCGGGGTCCTGGGATCGAGTCCCGCATCGGGCTCCCCATAGGGAGCCTGCTTCTCTCTGTGTGTGTCTCATAAATAAATAAAAATCTAAAAAAAAAAAAATAGTCTGACCTTTCCTGAGCCCATCAAGGCCACCGTGATTAGGGTCTTTGCCGTCACCTGATTACCGCCGTGACTCCACTGTCGCCTAGACAGCTAGACCGTTGACGATCTTGGCTGGAAACGGTGGGAGCCCCTGGGAGCCCCTCTGCCCCCACTACTGTGGCAGGTTGACAGGTGACACAGGCAGGATCCAAAGATCAAATAGGCAAATGGACACAGTGGTCGGGGCGTCGGGTCTGCCCAAGTCTGGGGGGGCATCATGACCTCGGGCTATGTTTCCACTATTCCTGTTGAGGGTTCCCTGAACCAAACCACCAGGATGATTTGGCCACAAAGCCGCCCTTGGGTGTTAGAGGACAGGATTTATGCAAAGCAGCCTGCCCTGCTGGTCAGCTGTGGCCGGAGAAAACCGTTTGCAGAAGGAGCTGGAGACGTTGAACTTTGGATTCGCTCTGAAGCTCTTACCACATCCTTTTGGCCTGACTTCATGGCCGGGCGGTTTCCTTTGCCGCATCTTGATAGGCTTAGAGACTGCCCCGGGGCCGCTATTTCAAAGGAGAAACTTCTCTTCCATCCCGCCTGTGATTTCCCCTGCGAACCGGGGTGCCGCCCCTGCCTCGGGGTGGGGGTGTTTCTGCTCATTCACGGGCCTCCAGCAGGGACGGTGTCCGCCAGGATTCCTTGGCAAGAGTCCACCGAAGAATCGCTTTCAGCTTTGTTTGCAGTTCGCAGACTCAGTTGGCATTTCCCGCGCCTCCGGAGATTCGGGGATCCTGGGGGTGGGGGGAGGCCCGGGTGCGAGGCGGGTTCCTGCCGCTCAAGGCAAGAAGTCTGGGCGCTGGAGGGCGACGCCTGGGCCTCAGCTGGCCGGTCCTGATCAAGCGCTGACTTGCTGAGAAGACCGAGGCTGCCCTCTCCGGGCCCAGAGTTAGAGAACTCACTGGAGGTGGGGGGCACGAGTGTCACAAGGGCAGCACCAGCCCAGAGCTTTGGCCCTGGGAAGAGATGCACGAGCGGGGCGTCTGGGAGGAGCTGTGGGAGCACGAGCCTCGGCCTGGCTTGCAGAACAGGTAAGACTCAGGGGAGCACCGGCGGAAGGTGAGCACCGGCATAGGAGTCGGGACAAGGTGACCAACTGGGCACAGTGGGCCTCGGGACGTTCCTGCTTTTAAGTGACAGCTCCCGTCCTGGGAAGGCCCCTCCATGTAAGCAAAGGGGGACCCCCTGGCAGGAAGGCAGAGTGCCACGTGGCCCCCGTGCTGAGGCCACAGCTAGCAGCTCTGTCTGCCTTTGGGAGGAATGACAGGAAGGCTTTTTTTTTTTTTTAATGCTCCAGGGGATCCCTGGGTGGCTCAGTGGTTTAGCTCCTGTCTTCAGCCCAGGGCGTGATCCTGGAGACCCCGGATCGAGTCCCACGTTGGGCTCCCTGCATGGAGCCTGCTGCTCCCTCTGCCTGTGTCTCTGCCTCTCCCTCTTTGTGTCTCTCATGAATAAATAACATCTTTTAAAAAATAAAAAAAAATAATAAATTTAAAAAATACTCCAGAGGGGTGCCTGGGTGGCTCTGTGGTTGAGCATCTGCCTTTGGCTCAGGCCGTGATCCCGGGGTCCTGGGACTGAGCCCCGCCTCAGGCTCTCTGCTCAGTGTGGAGCCTGCTTCTCCCCGCCCCCCCCACTCATGTGCTCTCTCTCTGAAATAAAACCTTTTTTTATATTCCCCAAATGAATGAGACCATATAACGTTTGTCCTTCTCCGATTGACTTACTTCACTCAGCATAATCCCTTCCAGTTCCATCCACGTTGAAGCAAATGGTGAGTATTTGTCGTTTCTAATGGCTGAGTAATATATTGGCAAATCAAACTCCGATAAAAAAATATATAGGGATCCCTGGGTGGCGCAGCGGTTTGGCGCCTACCTTTGGCCCAGGGCGCGATCCCGGAGACCCGGGATCGAATCCCACATCGGGCTCCCGGTGCATGGAGCCTGCTTCTCCCTCTGCCTGTGTCTCTGCCTCTCTTTCTCTCTCTCTCTCTCTATCTCTGTGACTATCATAAAAAAAATATATATATATATATACAAAACAAAAATAAATTAAAAAATAAAAATAAATCTTTTTTTAAAAAAAAGAATATAAAATTCTGAGTATTCACTTACAAGGATAAAAATCATCTTTCCTACACAGAACATCCATTGAGTAGTAGAAATGAGCCATCATGGATACTTTTGCATCTTTGCAAAAGTTAAATGAGCACATTTAACCTCAAAACACAGTTTTTAGGCTTGTTTTTGTATCTTCCCCACTCCAAGTACCTTGGCTGACTTAACTGAGGCTGAGGCCTCAGTTGGAGTCTGAGGTTACGTGACTGTGATCAAAGTCCTTAAGGAACAGAAAGTTTCCCATAGAAGCATTTGTCTGAATTATTCTTTCCACAGTGACTATTCCTGAGAGTAGGTTTAGAAAAACTCTAGATTGCTTCAAATCAATTCCAACTGCAGAGACTCCAAAAAGCATTAGATCTTCAACCAACCTAGCCAGGAAGGTAGCAGGTAGAAATGTCAACTTCATGCTTGTGTTATCGTGGAGGCAAAAAATACCACCACACCTCCAGATGCTACATGTATGTGTAAGGCAGGAAGGACAAAGGTGTCCACTCTCTACTGTATTAGAAACCTTGCTATCCTTCCTATAGTCCCTCTGGCAAGCTTTGCTTGACATCTCATTGGTCAGAAAGGGGTCCCCTGGATCCCCCCCCCACATCTACAGATATGGCTCGTAAAGTACCTACTGACTTTCCATTCCCTCGGGGGTCAGCAAACTCTTTCAGTCAAGACTAGGATAGCAAGCATCTTACCCGATAACTACTCAGCTTCATTATAGTGCAAAAGTAGCCGTAGATAATTGTAGATGAATGAATGTGGCAGTGCTCCAGTAAAACTTTATTTATGCACATCGAGTTTTGAATTTCATGCAATTTTCATGAAATATTCTTCCTTTGATCCTTTTTTCTTTAGCCATTTAAACTCTTCAACCATGGAAAGCTAAAACCATTCCCAGTTCACAGGCTATATAAAAACAGAAGGCTGACCCGATTTGGTTTGCGGATCCCAGAGGAGGGTGAGGATGGTTTTGGGGGGCACGCCATAGTGCTGCCGCAAATACACTCTGTACCTGGAATGTAGAGTAGTGGAAAGTGATGAGAAGCTCAAACTACCAAGCCAAACCTTAATTTTCCTGAGGTCAGCAAGCAAACTTTACTTCCAAATGTTCTTTGTCATGAACACATTAAACCTACCAGATGCCTTTAACTCAGAAAATCTGTATTGCTGATACCCAGGAGATCTTTATATATTTCTACATATTTTGTTTTAAATTGCCCTCTAATGACTGTAAAACTGGATCAGACCTACATGAGCAAACTCTAGAATGGAGTCTAGAACTATAACCAGAAAGTCATGAACTCTGTTATGCAGACATTTGCATAATTGCTCAAAGATCTGTCTGTCTGAGCTTTGGGAAAATTCAGAGATAATGCCACGCTACATACTAGTTAAAACAGAGTGATAGCTTAGATAGGTTGACCTAATGATTGTTCTTTTTTGAAACTATTCCTAAAACATTACCTTTTCATTCCCTTAGAAACACTCTATTCGCTTTTGAACTTTACTTTTAAAATTATTTATCATTAAATGTATAACTATGCTGTGTAAGCGTGTACGTAAGTACAAAAGTATTATATACGTAGACCCGTCTACATAGAATACAGCCTAAGCATAATATATGGCCTACATATATATGCATCTCATTACATATATACTGTATACATTTATGTGCATAATAGCACTGTCTCCTTCCTAATTAGAGAAATTTGAGTAACGTAGCTGAAGAGCCTAGGGATTCAGCATGGATCCAGATGCTCCAATGATATCATCAGGACTCAATCTTGCTCCACTTCTCTCTTGTCTCCACTCTGTTGACTTCACTGTCAGACTCCCTTGCAGGCACACACCTTACCAGGTCAGCACTCCCAAGGGAAAAAGAACTGCTCTTTTTCCTAGAATTGGGTCTCATTGAATTGACTTGGATCATGTGTCCCTCCCTGAACAGATCCTGTGGTCAAGAGATTGGAATATGCTGACTCGCTGGGCTCCCCTAGAGACGGAGAGCTAGCAGGGCCTGCTGGCTGGCTGAACCACGGACAGAGAATAAAGGATAAGCGGTTCCCCAAGGGAATCAAGGTGAATGGATTCCAGGAAGACAAAAACAATCATCGGCCACGATAACATTAACACTTGACTTTTCACAAAGGAGTCAGGAAGAGAATACAGAGACGCAGAAGGCATGAATAAGAAATGGGAAAAACCATGGGAAAGCAGGGAAAGTAGTTTTCTGGTGAACTGGGCAAGGTCAGTGGTTCATAGTCTTGACCATGTAGCAGAAAAATCTAGGTGGTTAACAACAACCACAAAACAGATTTCTGCACCTTACCCCAGACAAATGGAAGCAGAACCTGGGAAAGCCTGGTCTGGGATGCTGCAGCTTTTTCCACCACCACAGGCAGTAGATACTCGGCTTATTTACAGACGTGCCTTGGGAACTACTGTGCAGGGTCGCAGCCGAGTAGGGCTAAGCTGCCTTAGCAAAACCCCCGCAAACCACCGAGGCAGGGAGAGATTAATTTCTTTCTCTCAAGACAGTTCTGAGTGAACAGTCCGGGAGGGTGGCTGTGCTTATGCAAAAGCAAAAAGTTCCTCCCGTCTGTGGCCCTGCCCTCCCCTGGGGCGTTGTCCCTGTTTGTGCAGTGGAAGCCACCAGCGGGCCCCCCCACGTCCCAGCCCGGGGAGAACAGATGAGGGCACGGGGGCGTTCAAGCCAAGGCTCCCAGCGCACAGTCACTGCCATTGTCATTACATTGGCCTGAACTTGGTCATTCGGCACAGCGGCCGCAGGGGAAGCTAGGAGCGCAGGCCTTCCCTCCCTCGGGTGCACATACACAGCTCTAATTCTTGCTTCTAAAAACACAGCCTCACACGGACGCGTGAGCAGCTAGGTGGGCCAGTGCACGGCTGCGATCGGTCGCCCACGGGTGAAACGGTTATTACTTTCACTTAAAGGTGACAGATTGGATCGCATTCATCTTTACTTCTTCGTGAAACTCCTCTGAAGTGAGAATAAAGGAATCAAAGTGGTGAAGAGTCAAAGAGAACAGGGGAGGAGTCGGGGGAGCAAGTGATGTCAAAACGATTTTGCAAAATGGAAAACAGATGGGCAAGTGGGAAGTGGCTTGGCTCAGCAGAAAAAGCAGAATCTTGGGGCCAGAGAGAGAGGAGGGCAGAGCCCGGTCCCGAGCAATGATTCCCGTTTGCCGGATCTCGGGAAGGCCCCGCCATGGAGGGCGCCAGCTGGCCGAAGCCGGGTGTGGAGGGGATCAAAACCAGAGTCGCCAAAAATCTCTTTAAGGAGCAGACTCTCAGGTTCCCTGCCCTAAGTCCAGCAGCTTGTCCATCCCCCTACCTGAGCAGAGCACAAGTTCTGCTCTTGGAAATTCTAGAGAAATGTTCAGCCCTGGAATACCAGGCCCAACAGAGAGGGGTGGGGTGGTGAGGTGGCCCTAAAGCAGACTGAGCGACAGCCTCCATTCTGAATGGGAATGCCCACCCTCCTTCCCACACCGGGTTCCCACCATCCACAGCAGCCAGCTTCCTGTCACCCCAGTAGGGGAAGGGATGATTCCTCTTTGGGGAAACCGACCAACCCAAGAAAGAAGACTGACGGATTCCAATTTCTGTGGGTCTCCATCTGCCACAATATACTGAGGTCCACCAGTGAATAAGTAAACTATTTACACAGAGCTGCTGTCAAATCGTTTTGACATCACTTTCTCCTCTGACTCCTCCCCTGTTCTCTTTGACTCTTTGCCACTTTGATTCCTTTATTCTCACTTCAGAGGAGT
This sequence comes from Canis lupus baileyi, assembly GCF_048164855.1. Lineage (NCBI taxonomy): Eukaryota > Metazoa > Chordata > Mammalia > Carnivora > Canidae > Canis > Canis lupus. The sequence continues at coordinate 2,142,724 of NC_132873.1, read as the reverse complement.
TTCACGAAGAAGTAAAGATGAATGCGATCCAATCTGTCGCCTTTAAGTGAAAGTAATAAATGTTTCGTTTGTTACTGAACAAACGTTCAAGAATCATGAAGGCATTTCCAGAAAGGCTGCAATGGGAGATTTCACAAATGAGGAACATGAGAGAGAGGAAACTGGTGGAAGAAAATTTCAGAAAAGGGTCATTTATGCCTTTGGAGAGATGAGAAGAAATTTTGTAATAATAAAACAAGAACAGAATGCTATGCAAAGAAGAGTATTAGGAAAAAGACAGTGACCTAGCTATAGAGCATGATGGGACGAGGACAAAAATAGGCACAGGAATTTATGAGGGAGCCAGATCCTCACACTACATAGAAGAGAGCCAGCAGATGAAGTCTCAAGTTAAAAAGTCAAGAAATATCAATTTAAGCATGTAATTGAGGGGCACCTGGGTGGCTCAGTCAGTTACGCATCTGCCTTCGGCTCAGGTCATGATCCTGGGGCCCTGAGATTGAACCCAGGTTGGGCTCTCTGCTCAGTGGTTAGTCTGCTTCTCCCTCTCCCTCTCCCTCTGCCATTCCCCCTTGCTCATGCTCTCTCTCTCTCAATAAATCTTAAAAAAAAATTTTTAAAGCATGTAATTTAAAATGTAGGTATAAATACACAAAGGAAAAGGTAATTGAGCTGAAAATGATTGACTCTGGAAGTGGGAATGGAGAGTGGGGTAGGTGAGGCAGAAGACTGCTGCTTTTCATCATGAGCCAGTACTTGGCATGCTGATTTGATTTGTGAATCCATGCATGTCATAACGTAAAATACATTCTAAGACTTTTATTAGTTTTAATATTAAATAGTTTGTATATACCTTAAAATAATTAAAATATTAATATCTCATATCTCAATGACTATGTTTTCACAAGACATTGAGGTAGAAATGTATGAGAAGCTTCTATGTGAAGTATTTCATGAGAAGATACACAGATGGACTGGGGTGTAGAGGGGAAGGTAGTTTATGAGGAAACTTGCAGACTTAAGACATGAAGGCATTTGAAAGAGTCCAGGGACTTTCAGGAGGGAAAGTGAGAATATATTTTAAGAAATCTGAGCAAACCATTATAGACTAAACTGCCAAATACCTACAGAGAGTTGGCCAATATTGTAGAAATCATAGATACTCCAGGTTTCTTTTCTTTTTCTTTCTTTCTTTTCTTTTTTTCTTTTCTTCTTTTCTTTTCTTTCTTTTCTTTCTTTTCTTTTCTTCTTTTCTTTTCTTTTCTTTTTTCTTTCTTTTCTTTTTCTTTCTTTCTTTTCTTTTTTCTTTTCTTTTCTTTTTTCTTTCTTTTCTTTCCTTTCTTTTCTTTTCTTTTTTCTTTCTTTCTTTTCTTTTTCTTTCTTTTCTTTCTTTTTTTCTTTTCTTTTCTTTTCTTTTCTTTTTTCTTTTCTTTTCTTTCTTTTCTTTCCTTTCTTTTCTTTTCTTCTTTTCTTTTCTTTCTTTTCTTTTCTTTTCTTCTTTTCTTTTCTTTTCTTTTCTTTTCTTTCTTTCTTTCTTTTCTTTTTCTTTCTTTCCTTTTTTTTTTTTTTTTTTTTTTAAGATTTTATTTCCTTATTCCTGGGAGACCCAGAGAGAGGGCCAGAGACACAGGCAGAGGGAGAAGCAGGCTCCATGCAGGGAGCCCCAGGCAGGACTGGATCCCGGGACCGGGGTCACGCCCTGGGCGGAGGCAGCGCTAAGCCCCGGAGCCCCCAGGCTCGCACGTGGTGGAGACGATGCAGGTAAAGAGCGCGCTGGAGGTGTTTGCTTCCCGTGGACACTGCTTCCGGGCCTGCTCCTCTCCGTTCGGTTCTGTGTGTCTTTACTGTGCTAATCTAACGGTGGGAATCGCAGTCAAAAGCATACCCTTTCTCAAAAATCATGGAACAATACAACCGAAAAGTGTGATTTTTACTACACCTAAATTGTAACTTAATATGCCTGAAAGGTTTTTGTTGTTGTTTTTTAGAAAAAGGCATTTATTGCATTTCAGACTATCAACTCTCATTAAAATCCTATAATGCCATCATCTAGAAAGGCCCTTGCAGGGTTACAGTGGACAGCTTAAAATACGAAGGGTTCTCAGTGTAGAGAGAACAGAATTAAAGTACTTTAATCTTACTGTAAGTATGGATACAACGGAGGTCAGTGTGGCTGCAGTTATATTTATCTGCCCAGGGGATTGGTTAAGCATTCAGAAAGCCTCAGCAGCCAATAAATTAAAAAAAAAAAAAAAAGTGTCCTGTGGTTGAAGACAGTTTGTTTGGGCGATTCTTAAGGAAACTGCTGATTTTCCGTTAGAGTTTATGTTTCTTTAGTAAACAGAAGACTTGCATTGGAGGACTTGAACGATTTCCACGAACTGCAGAAGTTCTTTCTCCGAAGCTTTGTGAAGTCAGAATATATTTTCCTGCTTTCCCTTCTCCCAAGCAGACGTGACTTCAGTCGTCTGGACCCTCATGACATCGCATCACCAAGCTCTACCCCGCATCATAATCATTTGCGACTCTTGTCTTATTTCCTTTGCTAGATTTTTAGCTTTTTGAGGTCAGGGCTATATCTGAATAATATCGCCACTCCTCACGGTGCTGAATGAATGAAAAAATCACTCATTGTTAACTGATAAAGCAGAATTAAGAAGGGATCCATTGTTGCATGGAGAACTGAATGAACGAAAAAAACATCAGCAAACAGAATGGTGTTTCATCAGTGTTCACTGGTAGGGGCAGCTTTCAGAACAATACACTGTGTCACAGGGAACCAGTCCTCGATTGAGTAAGGACACGATCTTCCATTAACACACCTATTATTTTTAAGGGAATGCTCCTGACTGAACCTGGAATTAGGACATGGGGACTGTAATCCCAGCTCGGTGACTAGCAACTGGGGACATGTGGCCAAGCTGTTTGAGCCTCTGAATATCAGTTTCCTCCTGCATACAATGAAGGGATTGAAGTCAATATTAGGTCATCCCCCAAGTTCCTTCCAGTTTTCATGTCCACTAAAGTGTGGGGCTCTCTGTGTCTGTCTCAATGTTGGGGACACAGTGGATGCTCAGGAAACACCTGTGACTGACTCCAAGGAGTTGGTTAAGAGGTTTGATTTTGGGGGCCCCTGGGTGGCTCTGTGGTTGAGCGTCTGCCTTCAGCTCAAGTCCTGACCTCGGGGTCCTGGAATCGAGTCCCACGTCGGGCTCCCTGAAGGGAGCCTGCTTCTCCCTCTGCCTGTGTCTCTGCCTCTCTTTCTGTGTCTCTCAGGAATAAATAAAATAAAATAAAATAAAATAAAATAAAATAAAATAAAATAATAAAATAAAATTAAAAAAGAAACTCTGGTTAGTTTTTTACTTCTGGATTTTTTTTTTCCATCAGCTAAGAAATTTCTAAATGCTTAGGGAGCATCAAGGTTAATACTTTGGCAAAAAGTTTTGTTCCAGTTAGTTAGTGTTATTGTATCACTTAATTTGGGGGCATGGGTAGCAGTACTAAGTTTATATACGATGTCAAGGGGATACAGGAATTGTCTACCTTTCCAGTAACTTTCCTGTACGTCTAAAATTATCTTTAAGAAAAAGCTAAAATAAGTTTTTTAAATTGGCGAGATTTTCTTTTTGGCATTTCCAGAAATGTATATTTTAACAACACATTCTTTATGGGAACATAATGCAAAACAGTAACCAATAACTGAACATAGCAAATTTTATTAAACGAACATGTTCCTTTTATATTTTTTCATGTTTTGAGCAGGTGGTTTATTTCTAACAAGCAAAATTTTTAAACATTAAAGGATACTCAGTGAAAACTTTATCTCTATTTTCAGCCACCCACCTGGTGTGTGCCCTTCCAGAGAGGTTTCATATGCATGTGCATATATATCAGGGTTCTCCGGAGAAACAGAGCCAGTAGGTTATACAGTAGTCCCCCCTCATCCTCAGGGCGTGGGTTCCAAAACCTGCAGTGGGTGCCAGAAGCCACAGATGGTACCAAACCTTAAATAGACACTGTCCTTTCCTGAGCATAGACACCTACGATAGAGTTTAATTGATGACTCAGGCCTAGTAAGAGATGAACAATGTAGCTAACAATAAAATAGAACAATTATAACACGCTGTAATAGAAGCCCCGTGATCCTGGTCTCTCTTTCTCTCAAAATGCCTTACCCTGCTGCACTCCTGCTTCCTGTGATGATGTGAGGTGATAAAAGGCCCACCTGACAAGATAAAGTGATGTGACGGATGTAGGCACTTGGACATACTTAGCTTTAGGCCACTATTGACTTTCTGCCAATTATATACTTTCTGGAGCACTTCTGAAAGGACTTTATATCTACCTGATGGTCCCATCCCTTCCGGATCACCTTCACTGACTTCTCTCCATGAACTTGCTGAAAGTAGAAGTAACAACCCAGCCATCCATCACTTAACTGAGGGAATGTTTAGCTTTTTTTTTTTTTTTTTAAAGATTTTATTTATTTATTCATTAGAGACACAGAGAGAGAGAGGCAGAGACACAGGCAGAGGGAGAAGCAGGCTCCCTACAGGGAGCCCGATGCGGGACTCAATCCTGGGACCCCGGGGGTCACGACCTGAGCCGAAGGCAGACACTCAAGCCCCCCGGGCGTCCCAGAATGTTTCACTTTTATTTAAGGGGGAAAAAAAGACATTTGTGTTACAAGGGCAGGCATCTCCAGTATCCAGGAGCTGAGAATACATATTCTAGGCCTTTCTTTACTTACTGCTGTGGCTCCTGCAATGTCAGAGATCCTCCCATTCTCTTAAAAATCATTTTTATGCTCCCCTGCAGAAAAGAGCAGAATGATAAATAAACAAATACATAAGTATTGTTTTGTCAGTGACCCACTTTTCCATCTCTCATTTTGCTGACTTCTAAAACCTCTTAAATGGTTTATTTCCAGGATTGTCTGCTACTTGATTACACGACATTTTAAAACTTTTGTTGATCTCTTAATGCAATACTCTTCCTCCAGACCTTGCCCAAGAAAGCATTTCTTTTAAGCTCCATCACTAGGGCGCGAATGACCGATTCTCTAGTAGAAAAACACTAGGCAGCCCCCGTTAGGGAAAGCGACTCGAATCATTTCCTTTTTCTTTTTTCTTTTCCCCCCCATCAGGAACAGCAACTTGTTCTCATCACACCGGCCTCTTTAATACAGGAAGGCCGCCTCTCCGAGGGGGCGCGTGGGCCCATTGGTCAGCCGGACCTCCACGGACCCTCCACCATCCGTTCAGCTGCTCCTCCAGCTGCCGGTGATGGGGCGTCTCCTGGGTGCCCGGGGGAGTCCGCTCTCGGCTGAGCTTGAGATCACCGGGACAGTGTGGAACTCGTGGCCTTGGACAGGAGTTGCTGGGACAGGCTGGAGGGGTTGGGGGGGCAGATAGGTCAGGTTATCAAGGAGCAGAGGGCGCCGAGGGGAAAGTCGATTTCTCTTTAGTGGCCGCGGTCCTTGTGCATTTACCATCTCTTTGAAGCAGAAGTGCCACGCGCACGTGCTAGGAAACGGTGAGCACAAGCTGTGAAGGTGAGGACGGTTGTGGCTCCCAGTTTAGCAGCCTCCTTGCATAGCTGTTTAATCCGGGCATTTAAGGCGCAGCTTTAAATATTCCGACTGCATCTTGTCTGTCAAACTGACAGCACGTGGAGATCGGTTCCCCAGAGATCGCGCTCGCTCCCTCCTGCCCTGTCGGTCGGAGAGTGGGTGACTAGACCATGCCCGACTTCCACGCAGGCGGAGATCGTGGGGCTCAGAGACTCGGGGCTCTGCTCCGGCGGGCGTGTGCGTGTACCAGGGCCGCCCCAGCCGAGTGCCACGAACTGGGCCCCTTCTGAGAACAGATTTCATTGCTCCACAGCCGGGGAGGCCAGAAGGCCCAGATCAAGGTGTCGGCAGCGCCACGCTCCCTCTCCAGCCTGGAGGGGAGACTCCTCCCTTGCTTCTTCCGGCTTCTGCGGGCGGCCAGCGATCCTCAGTGTTTCCTGACCTACGGTGGCGTGGGTCTGATCCCCGCCTCTGTCATCCCATGGCGTTCCCCCTCTATGTCTCGGTCCAGATGTCCCTCTTCTTACAAGGACGCCAGTCAGATTAGGGGCCATGCCAATGACCTCATCTTAACTTGAGTATATCTGCAAAGGCCTAGGTCCAAAAACATCACCCCTAATGGTTGGGTAGGAAATCTCGTGTAGCACTGGGAAAATAATGCCTGCCAATCAACTATTTCTAAAATTAGTTCATATGTGTGTCTCCCGGACCTCTTGTTAAAATGCAGATTCTCATTTATTAGGTCTGAGGTGAGTCCTGAGAATATGAAATTTTTTATAAAGATTTTATGTATTTATTCATGAGACGGAGGCAGAAACACAGGCAGAGGAGAAGCAGGCTCCCTGTGGGGAGCCTGATGCAGGGCTCGATCCCAGGACCCCGGGGCCACGGCTTGAGATGAAGACAGACGCTCAACCGCTGAGCCCCCCAGGTGTCCTGAGGTGCATTTCTAACATGCTACTAATAATGCCAATGCTGGGCCAAGAGCACATCTAGGAGTAGCAAGAACCTATTCCTGGGCTGCCCAACACTGTAGCCACATGTGGATACTTGAGTTTAAAATTGAATGAAGGCAGCCCAGGTGGCTCAGCGGTTTACCGCTGCAGCCTTCAGCCCAGGGCCTGATCCTGGAGACCCAGGATCGAGTTCTGCATCGGGCTCCCTGCATGGAGCCTGCTTCTCCCTCTGCCTGTGTCTCTGCCTCTCTCTCTCTCTCTGTCTCTCATGGATAAATAAATAAAATCTTAAAAAAAAATTGAGTGAAGATTAAATTAAATAAACAGATGAGGTCCCTCAGTCTCATTAGCCACGTTTCAAGGGCTCAGCAGACACACGCAACAGTAGCTACCCTACTGGATGGTGCAGATATAAAAACGTTTCCACCATCACAGAAAGTTCTAGTGGATGGTGCTGCTCTAGATCGGTGGTTCTCCAGGGAGATCCGAGGGCCACCTGGGAAACTGCTGCTAATGCAGATGCTCAGGTCCCACCCAGAGCTACTGAATTGGCAAATCTGGAAGTGGGGCCGGGCGGCGTGTGTGAGCAAGACCCTAGGTTGGCTCTGTAAGGTGCATGTTCAAGTTTAAGAACTAGTTCTCTTCAGTGCTTCTTTTCCGTCTTTTTATATGGACATAATAAGGGTCTGAAACACCTGACCGTGACCGCACAAAGGTCAGTTGGTGAGGCCATCGGGGGAATGATTACCCAGTAGCCTCGCTGGCCGTCACCGGGCCCATCTGTCCCCCGCGGAGCTTGAGCCGAGGACTGGTGTGCAGATGGTTTGTTTGGGGCTATGACCCCGGGACCAGGAGCATGAAGAAGACGCAAGTCATGGCTCATCCCGCCTAGAGGCCTCTGGGGAACCTTGAGGCCAGCGCCCGCCGTGTGCAGCGGGAAGGGAAACTACCCCAGCACCCACGGGGGGGGGGGGGGAGCGGGAAGCCTTCCCCATCTGCCTCCAGGGGGTTCCCGCACTGAGGCCGGGGGAGGCCGGAGTCCCTGGGCAGGGCGGGGCAGGAGGGTCCCATAAGGCCGGGGTCGGAGTCGGGGCGCCCGGCAGGTCGGCCTGGGGCACAGGGGGCGGCGGCCGGCCCTGAAATGGGGGGGGGCTGGGTCCGCTAACTGGCCGGCTCGGTGGGGCTCGGGCGACCTCGGGTCGTAGGCTCTGCTCGGCCGCCGCTGCAGACCCCCCTGCCCCTCACCCTGCACCCCCGCACTTGCAGATAAACAGATCTGAAAATAAATAAATAAAACACAGGGAGGAGCGTCCAGGAAGCCTTTTCTCTTAGTCAAGGGTAGCGTACAGAAATGTCCCCTGCAGAAATGTCCGCGAAGCCGTAGGGCGGCCTGGCACACAGCAGGTGCCCCGGGCAGTCACCTGCTCCCCTGGGCCGCCTCTCACCCCGAGCTTCCAGCTCTCAGCGGCCCGCAGACCCCCAATCCCCGCGTCAGCATGAGGAGCGACCCCCAGGACCCCAGAGGCAGAGGAGGAGAACAGCCACCCTGAGGCCCCATCGTCAGGGACAGGGCCTCCAGAGGACCCCGACTGTCCCTCCGGCCCGCCGCCCACCCCAGGAGCTGCGGGGGGACCCGCACACTGTCCACACCCCTTGTGGTTGTGACTGTGGACTTTAACCCTCTGAGTCTCTCACACGAGGTTAGGCTGTAGGACCCAACCGAAGGCGTCGAGGCCTGCACAGGTGGGAAGGTCCTGGTGGCGGGTGTCCCCAGGGCTGATTGTCATCGCGCAGGAAGTTGGCCTTTGGACCGGGAAAGCAGCGGTTGGTGACACGCCAGGAACATGCTGCTTCCTTGGCTGCCTTGCCATCCTCCCATTTTCTGTCTTGCGCTCATCCATCTACCGTGGGGCAGGCACCTGGGGTCCCTCTTGCTCCTCCACTGTGTCCGGAACCCTACAGGCAGCTTCCAGAAGCTTCTCTTTCTTTATCTGCAAACTGGAGATGAGAAGTTCTGCTTCCCAAGCCCCTGTCACAATTGAGACCATGTCTGGGAAAGCTCTTTATTTGGAACCTACCAACACTAAGGTTTAATAAATATTCACTCGACTCCAGATTCTTCTAGTTCTTTCTCTTCTTTATCTTTCTCCATCCCTCCTTTTCCCTTCTTGTCTTTCTCCCCCTCCATCCCCTCCGCACGTGCTGCCTTTCTTTCCAGCTGACTGGTCTCTCCGCAGGCTCCGCGGCACACTTTCCTTCACCTCCCTTGTGAAATGCAGTCGTAGATTCCTGATCAGGAAGGATGGTGGCAATGGGGCAGGACCCTACTTGACCATTTTATCAGCAAAACCTAACAGGAAATAAGAATGAGGGCTGTTAAAAAAATATATAAAGAGCTCCGTGTCATCCAGTATGAGAACCTTGATACATCCACGTCATGAAAATATGCCTCCCTGTCTCAGATGATCCTCTCGTGTGCACACCAGCTGCACACTCAGGGTTGGGTCAGCAGGCAGGAGACCAGGAGTAGCAAACAGGTGGCCTCCATCTACACTTGCTCCCCAGACCAGGTCTATGTGGGCACAAGGGTTTTACACGGAAACTTTGTCCTATAAATCCCAGTTCCTAGCATCTCCTGAAAAATGAGAAAACCTGGCAATCCTGGGTGCCCACTTCTGCATGCCCACAATCGTCAGGAGATGGGTTGTAGGTGTGCCCACTAGAAAGGGCTCTAGCAAGGGTTCTATATTTTACCCGCATCCCAAGTACTTCCCAGTGTAAGGACTGGGCTGATGTCACTTATCTGTTGTCTGCCTGGAGCTCTGAAAGCATTTGGGTTCAGGAGATCTGTGTTCTCCTTCCCCTACAGCCTGTCCTGCGGGACTATGAAGGTAGGGGACTAGAGGAAAGTAGGACAAGAGAGAAGACACTCTAGGTTTCTTGTTGTTGTGGTGGTGGTTGTTTTTTTAAGGCTTTATATATTTATTTGAGAGACAGGGAGTGTGTGAGCGTGCATGGAGGGCAGGGCATGCAGGGAGGAGGGGGAGAAACAGACGCCCCGCTGAGACGTCCCAGGACCCCAGGATCGTGATCTGAGCTGAAGGCAGAGGCTTATCAACCAACAGAGCCGCCCAGGCGCCCTCCGAGGCTCCTTTTTAATTGTGGTAAAATATACGCAACACAAAAACTGTTACTTAGCCATTTTTAAGTGTACGATTCAGTGGCATCAATGACATTCTCAGTGTTGTGGACGCATCACCACTATATTCCCAAAACTCTTCACTACCGCAAAGAGAAACTCTGTACCTATTAAGAAGAACCCCCCCCCCCAATTCCTTCCCACTCGCTCAGCGTCTGGAAAGCTCTAGACCACTTCCCGTCCCCATCAATTGGCTTACCCTAGGTACCTCATCCAAGTGTAATCACACAACGTCTGTCCTTGTGTGTCTGGCTTATTTCACTTAGCGTGACGTTTTCTGGGTTTCTCCACATTGCAGCAGGTGTCTATTCTTTTTTTTTTTTAAACATTTTTAAAAAGATTTTATTTATTCATTCATGAGAGACACACAGAGAGAGAGAGAGGCAGAGACACAGGCAGAGGGAGAAGCAGGCTCCCTGCAGGGATCCCGACGTGGGACTCGATCCCAGGTCTCCAGGATCATGCCCGGGGCGGAAGGCAGCGCTAAACCGCTGAGACACCCGGGCTGCCTGCAGGTGTCTATTCTTCATTCTTTTTGATGGCTGAACAAAATGCCATCGTGTCGATATAGCACATTTCGTTTATCCATTCACCCCTTCATTGACACTTGGGTGGCTTCCACCTTTTGGCTCCTGTGACTAGCGTGGCTTTGAACATGGGTGGGCACTTTCGAGTCTCTTTCAATCCCTTGGGGTATATATATCTAGGAATGGACCCGTAGATGACATGGCAATTCTAAGTTTAGCTTCTTAAAGGAACCACAAACTGTTTCCCACGGTGACCACATCATTTTATCTTCCCACCTCTGAACTTGAAACAACCAATCATATTCAAGTGGAAGAGAGTCATGTTTATCTCCTTGTTCTTCCCCATTTTTCCTAAAAGTACATGTTAACTGTTGGCTTTTCAAAAGACCACCAGAGAGATCTGTTGACCAATCAAAACCATTTCATTAAGCCAATTACAGGAAGTTGTATTACTATATCTTTAAAGGTGTTAGCATAGTCCCAGAAAGGGAAAGGGAATGGGGGGTGTCTGGTCTCAGCGACTTTAGGGCAAGTCTTGGAAGCTGAGTCACTGGTGGGCACTGATGGCTTTGGGTTGGTGGGCACCAGGAAGTGAGCATCCTGAGGCCAATCTTCATTAAAAAAGAAAAAAAAAAAAGCTGTTGGTCTTGATAAGAAAGCTCTTCTAGTTAGCTCACAGTCTTATCTTCCAGAAGCAAATACGTATTTACTGGACCAAGTAGATAAAGTAGTTTTTGATGTGGGGACAGCATGCCCCGTCCCAGTATTGTGTAGCACAGGCACAGCAAATGCTGTTGGTCTCCATCTGGACGGGTAAGGAGGGAAGACTCCGTCCTTTCATATCACGGATCCACTGAGTGAAAGGAAAAGCAGCGATGGGGGGACCATCGGCGAGAGAGCTGGGATGAGCTGTCAGGTGGCCATCGTGACCCTTCAGGCCAGGTCTCTAACCCTAGATCAAGAAGAACTTCTGGACTCTCTGGAATCCAAACTTGTGAATGTTTTGCTTTAATATTATAGAAACCACATGCCCAGTGTTCTCAGTCTGGTCAGCCGTGGAGGTCATGGGTCTCCCCTCCTTTCTTCGGTCAGAAAACTGACACACACACAGTCCCTCTCCTGCCCACACCCTCCGAACCTCCACTTAGTCAAAACCTGGCAAAGAACGATGAGAAAAACTGGGCCAGCTTCACAAGACTCTGCATTGTTTAGAGACACAGGGAAAAAAGGAGCATGTTTGTTCACTTTAATCTGATGGGCAGTTGTGTGAGTTGTTGTTTCGATCCTTATGAGCTGTTGTATGGATTGCAATTCCTACATTTTTAAAATAATAAAATCAGAATTTCACAACAGGTTTTTTGTTTGTTTGTTTTTTGGGTTTTTTTGTTTTGTTTTGTTTTTTGTTTTGTTTTGGTTTGGTTTTTTGCCAAAGGGCCACAATGATGGGCTAGATTTTGTGTTAAATATAACTTTGAGTTTCCGACCGCCCAGTGAAACCACCAGCGAGAAGTCAAAGAAAATTGTGTCGGTCAGAACTCCTCTTGGGAAAGTACTTTGTTTATTGGAAAGAGATATTTCCAGAAGCACCTTGGGCTGAGAGGGTGGGGTCCCAAGAAGACTAAAGACTACTAAATAGCCCTAATAAAGTTAGTCAGCTGCTTTTCACGGAGCCTCAGTTGCGTTAACGGGAGGCCAGCTGTGCAGCGGAGCTATGAATCGGTTTTGTGTGTGTCAGTTTGAGAGCAGAAGCGAGAGGAAAGCAGACTCGCTCCGTGTAAGAGAAGGAGGAGACCAGGCGAGGTTGGGCCTTGGAAGGAGAGAGAGGGAGACAGTCGTCAGCCACGGAACATCAAAGAGCAGATGGAAATGAAAATAGCTCGCGTTTGCTGTAACGCATGTGATTGTGAATTCAAGGCTAATGCATCAAAGGCACTACTGACATTTGGGGCCACATACTTGTTCCCTGGAGGGGGCTGCCCCGTGCGCTGGGGCTGCTGAGCTGCATCCCCGGCTGCTGACCACCAACCAGTAGCATCTGCCTCCTTCCGTCAGCTATGAGGACCTAAAATGTGTCTGGGCATCACCACGTGCCACCCTGGGAAGCAAAATCATCACTGGCTGAGAAGCACTGTGTTGTGTCCGGAGCCAAGCTGGAGAGGCCAACAAGATGAAGATTCTAACGGGGAGGGACGGTAGGCTTCACTGGGACGCTTCACTCCTGTCCCAACGTTGTAGATCTGAGCCTCAGCCTCCAAGTTTCTTTTTTTTTTTTTTTTAATTTTTATTTATTTATTTATGATAGTCACAGAGAGAGAGAGAGAGAGAGGCAGAGACACAGGCAGAGGGAGAAGCAGGCTCCATGCACCGGGAGCCTGACGTGGGACTCGATCCTGGGTCTCCAGGATCGCGCCCTGGGCCAAAGGCAGGCGCCAAACCACCGCGCCACCCAGGGATTCCTGCCTCCAAGTTTCTAATCAACAGCCTGACACCTGTTGCAAAGGCACGAGGAAACAGGGGCACCTGGGTGGCTCAGCGGTTGGGCATCTGCCTTTGGCTCAGGTCGTGACCTCGGGGTCCTGGGATCGAGTCCTGCATCGGGCTCCCCACAGGGAGCCTGCTTCTCCCTCTGCCTGTGTCTCTGCCTCTCTCTGTGTGTCTCTCATGAATAAATAAATGAAATCTTTATAAAAAAAACAAAACAAAACAAAAAAGAAATGGATCCTATGAGGGTTCCTAATTCCTCTTTCTTCAAACATTCCTTTCTTACAGCATTTACTTTATTCCTTCACACCTGCGTATCTGTTGCCTGTGCAGGCTGCAGGCTCTTCTGTTACAACAACCGTCCAACACGACGTCTGAAATGTCCTAAGGCTAAAGTCACGGACTGCCAGGCCCCCTGCCTTGCTTGGCCTGTGGCTGTGTCTTATTTGGCTCTTTGACACATCCAGAACGTTGACATTAACGTAGAGATTTACCACTTTCCTGAAAGGGTCACAAGATGGTTCAACAGGGGACCTGCGCTGCCGCGTAAGCAGGGATCCGTAGTTCCCGGAGCTGACCATCAGCTTCCTCCTGAGGAGAGGTGCCCACTCAGCAGTTGGCAGAGCTCCCTGCATCGTCTTGACATTGCTCTTCTTGCTCCTTGTCTTGCCCACGTTACTGGCCCGGCCCCTGAAGGTATGTGAATTTTCAACCACTAGTGTAAGTGCCCCTGGACTGTTGATGATCACTGGTCTCGGATTTCACATTGGGCGTCCTGATATTATGTGGGGGGGACACGAGGAAACAGAGGTCGCCATAGAGCAGTGTGGCGCGAAGCTGGGTTTATTCCTTTGACCAAGGAGAACTGCCTTACACAAGTGCAAAATCAGCAGGTCTTTCTGAACAAAAACTGAAAGGGCTAGCCATGAGTTGCAGAGAAAGTACATCAAATACGTACTGAGTATAAGCCCGAGGCAGGTTGCAAATTCCTCTTTGCCATTGGTCATGGCCCAAAGCAGGATGAACGTTCTGGAAAAGAACCACCGCAGACGCTGTGGGGCACAAGCCAGCTTAGCGCCGTGTAAATCTGGATGTGCACGCTGAGGACCGGTAGGAAATTGTTCAACAATGACGAATAATAGTCACCATTTTTGTTTAAAGATGTATTTATTTACGCGTGAGAGAGAGGGAGTGGGATGTGGGGAGGGACACAGGGAGAATCTCAAGCCGAATCTGCACTGACCGGGCTCGATCCCCGGACCCCGAGATCAGGACCCGAGTTGAAATCAATTCAGATGCTTAGCTGCCTAAGCCACCCAGGCGCCCCAGGGGAACTATGATTCAGAGTCAGGTGGCATGACTGAGACAAGAGGTCGCCCGGGGTCTCGTTTGATCCTTGACACTAGATCTCTCCGGATCGGATCGCTCGGTGGTGGTAGGCAGAGGCCATCCAGTGCGTTGGAGTTGGGCTCCTCGAGTCCTGCAGCCCACTCTTTCCCCGTACCTCTGGGGAGTTTCCTGGGCCCTGGAACTTCCCTAGCACGACTCTAGTGCATTGTACCGCGCAGATGCTCCCGGCTCCCAGCCCCACGGGGAAATTAGGCCAGGCTGGATATTTCCCCAAACAGGACTTTCATTCTCTCCAGACAATGTGATAAATCAGTCAATCTCATGCCCATGGATTTGGAACATGAAAGTACATTATTGCTTTATCAGTGGACCTGCTTTTAGGCAAACACATCGAAACAGGCTTCATGCCCCTTGATCTGTAGTTGACAGGATGATTAATAACCATTTGACATTTTAAAAGTGAATTCTCAAGGCATGACAAATAGATGGAAATACTAACCAGTCAGCGTGTTTACAAAGTACTTGTCTCCCATGAATCCAGTAACGTGACGGTCCTTCCGATTTGGGTCACGAGATTATTAGAACATCTTGTCCTGAGGAAAGAGAGAAAAGGAACCCCTCGAAGATGTTGTAAGTACAATAGTACTTAAGGAGATGAGATTTTGATATATTTGGATAGTTTATGGCTTCTAGTGACTTGTCCTTAAAATTTCTGTCTTTAATGTCACCTTCCTTTACATTTTTTTAATTGTGGTAAAGTGTATATCATAATACTTCCCAGTACATAATATTTCCCATTTTCACTATTTTTAAGTGTATAGTTCAGTACCCTAATTTACTTCTTTTTAAAATTGCTTTTTTGCTAATAAAAAATTGTAGAAGACAAATTCGTTTAGGTCTAGTTTCATATATCTAAACAGGGGCCCAGTCTATGCCAGGGAAAATCCTGGGCCCCAATTCTTTCCCCCAAAAACGCCTCTGAAATTAAAGACGGAAGGCCATGGCTAGGGATAGATTCCACTGTTTATAAAGAATAGAATTCCAGGGGCGCCTGGGCGGCGCAGTCTGTTGGAGTGTCTGACTCTTGGTTTCAGCTCAGGTCACGATCTCAGGGTCATGAGATCGAGTCCCCACATTGAAGCCCTGCATCGGGCTCCATGCTCTCTCCATCTCCCTCTGCTTCTCTCTAAAATAAATAAATCAATCTTGAAAAAAAAAAAACAAACAGAACTTCAGTTACTCCTCTCTTTTCATATCCAATATGGGGTGAATAGATCATGTAGAAACAATAAGATATTATATTAAGATTTGGTGAGTTGAAAAACGCTGACCTCGAGCGAAGAAGCCATGATCCAACAGTTTATCAACTATTGGTTGATAAGTTTCAACCTATTTATCTTATTTTTATGGTCTCTAAAAATCATAATGTCAAAATACACAAAGCAACAGTAAAATTTGTTGCTCAAGTGTTGTTTATTTACCTTAATAATGATTAGTCTTTTAAAATATAAGCAGAAATAGGATTGCCTGGCTGTCTCCATCGGTAGAGCTCACAACATTTGATTTCACGATCGTTAAGTTTGAGCCTCAGGCGGCGGCAGGTAGAGCTTACTTTAAAAAATATATATATATGTAAACATATTTATATATAAATGTATACATATATATGCAGAAATAAGATTGGATGCATATTTTGAAGTTTTTTGTCTTCACATAAAGCAGAGAAACTATTTGTTTCAAATGTATTTTAGGCCTTTCATAGGCCAGATATTCCCAGACAGTGACCACCAGTAAGGAGTTGTTGGCTGGCCCCACCGTCAATCCTTGGAAACCTGCGAACCAAATCCTCTCCCTTCAAGTTCCCAGCATATCTCCCAGC
The DNA here is from genome assembly GCF_048164855.1 of Canis lupus baileyi. Lineage (NCBI taxonomy): Eukaryota > Metazoa > Chordata > Mammalia > Carnivora > Canidae > Canis > Canis lupus. The sequence goes on along the minus strand of NC_132873.1, from coordinate 2,126,757 downwards.
CCCATAATAAAAGAGAAGGTTTTTTCTGTTTTCTCAGTGGGAGTGCTGCTCTGGCATTTTCTCTGGATCTATAAAATATTTCACTTCACCCTATCTCTTCGTGGTCCTCAAAATTAATCTTGATTGATGTAGGATTGTTTTTTATGATGCTGCACTCTTTCACCTTCCTGTGTAGTGTCATTTCACAAATTCGGACATGGGAACTATTAAAAGGACAGAGAAATTCCTATAGCTACACAAAGTATCGTCCCGTAACAAAAGCCATTATTTTCATCTTACATTTCAGTGGCCTTTTTCTCCAGGGCAAAATAAATCCGATTTATTGGATATAAAATCCGATTTAAATGGATTGCACCTCGGCTATTAGTTCACAGACCTCTGCCTGCAATCCCAGAAGCTGCCACCAGGTGGTGGTGAGCCGTTTTGGATGCAAAGGCTAGTGGGGGGGGGAAGGGGAGG